>NC_056526.1:182793435-182826765 GCF_019175285.1 Sceloporus undulatus | reverse complement strand
ATAATAATAATAATAATAATAATAATAATAATAATAATAATAATAATAATAATAATAATAATTTATTTGCGTTTCCCCGCCTCTCCCAAGGATCGAAGCGGGGTTACAGACTACTAATATTGTGTCCAGTTCTGTGCACCACAATTTTAAAAGGATGTTGAAAAACGAGCGTGTCCAAAGGAGGGTGACTAAAATGGTGAAATGTCTGGAAACCATGTCATATGAAGAACGACTTAGGGAGCTGGGGATGTTTAGCTGGGAGAAGAGAATGTTAAGAGGTGATATGATAGGCCTGTTTAAATATTTGATGGGATGTCACATTGAGGAGGGAACAAGCTTGTTTTCTGCTGCTCCAGAGAGCAGGACCCAGAACAATGGATGCAAGCTCCAGGAAAAGAGATTCCACCTCAACATTAGGAGGAACTTCCTGACAGTAAGGGCTGTTCGACAGTGGAACATACTCCCTCGGAGTGTAGTGGAGTCTCCTTCCCTGGAGGTCTTTAAATAGAGGCTGGATGGCCATCTGTTGGGTTTGCATTGATGAAGAGTTCCTGCATGGCAAGGGATTGGACTGGATGGCCCTTGTGGCCTCTTCCAACTCCCCAATTCTATGATTCTAACAGTAAAAGCACAGTGTAGGAAATTTACTAATGTGTATAAGTGTATTGACATTTCTATATTTACTCCCCCCCCCCTTTTAAAAAAAATCACTTTCTCCTCAGATGCCTATAATCCTCACATCAGGATTATATGTAGCAGAGAAGCTTCTACTCATGAATGATTGGTATGAGAAGATGGACTCCTCATAGGAATTCCTTTTGGGGCTGGGTGTTAATTCTGTATACAACAAAGAGGGAGATGAAGAAGAATATGTGAAAGCAGCTGGGTTGGAAGCTGAGGCACAGGAGATGACCCAGGTTTTGCATCATTTGCAAACAAGTGTGATGAGAAGTGACAGCTGTGACATACTTTTGGCTGACACAGATAACTGTGATGCTTATTCAGACCCATCAGATTAAATCAGGTCTTTTTAAGACTGGAAAAGAAACTGGGAAGATACCTTTTGCTGGGCTTAGTGATGCAAGACCATTCCCTTTCCTAATGCCATCTAGGGGCTTTACAAGCAGATATAGAAAGTTCAAGGCACCATATTCAGTGTACACACAAAATGAGTTAAGTAGTGGAGTTTTTCCTATCAAAGGCCCCATTCCCATTGGGCAAAAAAGTGGCTTATTTTGCTGCAATTCTGACTCGAATCCGCCCCATTGTTTCCATTAAAAACAGGTGCAAACAGACCCAGTTTTTTTACCCCTGTTTTCGTTCCCCTTGGTATTTTCCCTGTGGTAATTTGAAGTGGGTTATTTTGCTCCCCATTCCCATTGCCCTTCCGGGACCTCCTTTTTTAAAAGCAGCTGTCAATCAAGCGCCTAAGCACTTGACGTCGCAGCCAATCAGTTGCATGGGCGCATTTCCCCTCCGGGAAAGGAAGGAAGAGCCTCTATTTCCCTCAAATCTAGTCTCTGGCAGAGAGAAGGAGCCCCTATTCGCCCTAAACCCCTTTGCGTCCTGGCTCTTCTGTGTCTTCCCATAGTTCCTCTGGGAAAGAGAAAAGAGGAGCTTCTATTTGCCCCAAATCCCTTTGCATCCGAGGCTCTTCTGTGTCTTCTCATAGTTCCTGTGGGAAAGAGAGGAGCCTCTATTCCCCCCAAATCCCTTTGCCTCCCCCATTGCTTCCTGGGCTGTATGGGGGGGTGATCAAGAAGGCATGTAGAAGAAGCCCATCAGGCAGAGGCAAAAAAATAAAAAAATAAAATAAAATAAAAAATAACAGTTTAAAATAGTGTTCAATGGCTCTCCGCACACGTCGGTCTATGAATGTGGAGCAGGGGGAGGTTGCAGGGGACGTAATGTGTTTACTGTGTTTGGAGGTCAATGTAGTGTGATTGCCTTACCCTGCTTCCCACTCCACTGGGGGAAAGGCTATGCAAACGGGGGAAATGGCGTGGGTAATGCAGGAAAGAGAACAAGCGGGTGACACCCCCAGGCCAGCCCCTTGAGCACTGCTCCTCCCATCCCCAAGTTCCCAAATCAGACACCCATTCGTTCCCATTCATCTGCCCCGAATCAGACTCAGAGGCACAGGAAAACTCACTAAAAATGCACTGTTAAATTAAACCACTTTATCAACCACAGATTCGGGTTTTTTCAGGATAATTCGATCACATGGGAGTCAGATTCGAATTCCAATGGGAACGATATCGGAGCAATGCAGATCGAATGTGCACTCAAATGGGAACGATGCACCCATGATTCGCGTCCTGATCTGCATTATAAGCCAGTGGGAATGGAGCCAAATACTCTTTTGAAGTCTCTCTGTAGTGGTTCAGCTCCTTAATGGCTTATACCTAGCATTGAGACAACTGCTAAGTGGATGATCAATACCCTACATGAAAACCAGGACACATGTGGCCAAGCAACATCAGAATATGCTCAACATTGCAAAAGTTACATATGAGGAAGAAACCGCAAGCTAGGACTGTCTGCAGCAATTTGTTTGTGCCTGAGCCTACTAGGAAAGATAAGAGTCTGCCTCTGCTCTCCTTTCTCTCATATTGAGTTAACAGGTTGCAAACTATGTGAAGTCGAAGGTTTTCATGGCCGCCATCCATGGTTTTTTGTGGGTTTTTCAGGCTATGTGGCCATGTTCTAAAAGATTTTCTTCCTAACATTTCATCAGCATCTGTGGCTGGCATCTTCAGAGAATGTATGCCTGGGAAAAGTGGGTCTATATATAATGTGTGAGCCTGGGAATGCAGGAGTGATTTGCATGTGTATTGTTTTGTGCTGATGGCAGGCCTCAGGCTGGGAGACTGATGCAAAAGAGACTGTGCGTCATGATTTGTTTCTCTTTTGGATGTTTTACATGCTTGATGAAGTTGTTAACTACCTTTAATATGTTATTGTTTTAATATCGTTATTTTGAGACCTACCTTGAGGATGCTTGATCTTGAAAGATACAGTAGAAAGAATACATGGGCATCCGTGTGCTCCTGGATGGAAAAGACTGTTGTATATATAAAAATGTATTTATTTATCTCCATATTTATATACTGTGCTGTAACCTACGTTCTTGGGCAGTTCACAGCAGAAATACTTGGGCAATAGCATCATAATTTACAGTGACACACATACAGAAGGAGAGGAAAATATAATTAAAATAATCCTGCGATTACTATAATTTGCATTGCATTGTACAATATTTTTGTGTAAGGTGTCAGAAATCATGCAGACATTTCTCTACCCCATGGTTAAATAAGAACAACTATATAAGTACAAACCTGACTACTATTATCTTGTCAAGAAAACAGATGGGACATCTCAAAAATATTCAAAAAAATCTACAAATGTTAAACCATATCATTAGTTTAAAGAAGAACAATGCAAAAAAATAAATAAATGCAAAAGGGCTGTATGCAAAGAGCTAGCTATACTGTCCTGTTTAGACAAGCTGTGGAGTTAGTGAAACACACCATTCACTTTCAGACAATTTAACTTGCATAGAAGGCAAATAGTCACTAGAAAAATACAAAAGCAGATTGTTCTGGCATCTGCATTGCTGAATTCTATGGACATGAACCAAACCAACATGAATAGAACTGAGCAGAACTGGATCTTTTGAGTGTCTTTTCTACAGTTGGAAGGGAAATTATAGCCTACAGTACTTGTATGTTGGGGCCACTGTTTAGTGGTTTGAGCACTGGATTGCAACTCTGGAGATCAAGGTTTCAATTTCTGTTCAACCATGGAAACGCACTGGGTCACGCACTGGGTCACACTCTCTCAGAGGAAAGCCAAAAGCAAACTCCTTGTGAACAAATGTTGCCAATAAAAACCTGTGATAGGTGTGCTTTTAATGTTGCCAATATAAGTTGGAAATGAATTGGAGGGACACAACAACAACTACCATATGTATCTCAGAAGCCAGTCTCCCTGTGTTCAGTTAGATGTATTCCTCATGCATTCCCCTTTATACATACATTACAGATCTCTGCACAGGTGCCCCTCACCATTGATCTCATGGCTGGATGTACACTATAGTAGGAAACTATGGTGACACACACCTAATTTGCTGGACCCAATCAGTCCCACCCACCAAGAACACATACCGGCTAATATCCAGATTTTCTGCTCAAATACAGAGTAAATCTGCTCTTTTCCCCACTCTGAATTAAAGTCCTGAAGCATCAAAACACCCAGATTTGGCCTGATCAATCCTGTACATCATCTGGACAGCCTGCTGTGAAAACAAGGCGAGACTGCTTTATTTGGCCCATATAGATAAGTCCTCCATTTTCTTAACTCAGAAAACACCTGGATTCGAAAAGAGCCAGAGGAGTGGCTCTGGAAGTGGGGAGGGAAGGACCCAGGCTGTACTCAGGCGGCAAATTTGGTGGTAAAAACCATCTGGTAACATCAGGATACCACCTGAATTAAATTCTAAACTGGATAAAGGTAAGCTGAATTAATATGCATGAGATAAACCTCTCTCTAACACCTGAAATTACCACTTATAAAGATCCATATAAATGTATTTAGAGCCAGCATGGCGAACTGGTTTGTGTGTTGGACTACAACTCTGGAGACCAGGGTCTGATTCCCAGCAGTGCCATGAAACCCATTGGGACAAGTCACATTGTCTGAATCTCAGGTAGAGGCCATGGCAAACCTCCTCTGAACAAATCTTGCCAAGAAAACTGTGATGCCTTAGCATTGCCACAAGTCGGAAATGACATGAAGGTACACAAGAACAATTTCAGTTAAAACAGTGAAACACACATTTATATGAGATGTAAATGAGATGTAAAGTGCCTAATTTTTGTTCTGGTGTTTATAGAAAACACAAAAGTAATGCATACAAAGAAAACCCCACAATAGGGTTACCTTAGAGTCACCGTACATTGGAAATGAACTGAAGGCACACAACAACAGCAGCAACAACAAGGGGTGGGTATTACTGAATACAAATATAAGGGAGCATCTAATGCAGTTTGACACTACGTGCTGTAGTTCCATCCTATAGTATCTTGGGATTGATAGATCTACAAGGTCTTTAGCTGCCTCTGCAAAACAGTGCTGGTACCTTACAAAACTGCAAATCTCTTGATACTGGAGGATGGATATTGGCAGTGTAGATGTACCCTAAGAAAATAAGTAATTTGAATTGGCATAAATTAACCTGAATGTCATATTATCTCTAATAGGAGGCTCTGGCATTCAGATTATGTACATTTGCAGGCAGCCTTGAGGGCTGCTTTCCTACATGCCTGCCTGACTGTGACTTTTTATTTTTACTTGTTATGCCTTCCTCATTCTGCACATGCACTGACCTGGCACACGTGGCACGTAAATGCGGGTGAGTCAATCAGCTTGAGGGCAGTGTACATTAACGATACGAGGAAGGAGAAATGGTAAATTTGTACTCAGATTCTTGCTTCTTCCCCTTCTTTTGCCAACATAAGAGCTTTCTGAAGTTTAAAAATAATGCAAGTTATAGAACTGAAGACTTTGGTTATTAAATGTTCTTTTCCAACAGAGGTACATATAAAATTGTTATGAAATATGCATTTTTCCCCTTTCAGTGTGGATATATTAATGTCAACAGCAGCCATGACAAGATAATATATCAAAAAGTAATCCATGATTTGTTGAAGTAAACCAGGAGGGGACAATTTCTGATTCAATTGGCTACTTTGGTAATAACATCCTCTTTACAACAGTTTTTCATTGAGCATTTGGATAATTCTATGGATAAATGACTTACAGTAGGCACATTACAAATTTATGGGCATGCATTTTATGCAGAGAGAAAAAAAAGGAGTAATTTATTTTTACCTATGCGCTAATTTACCATTCCTTAGTGGCAGTAACTCTCTTGCTCTAGGCTGAATCATAAATGTGTTTGTGAAACTTCTCTCTGTATGTGTGTCTATGACAGAGAGAGAAAGAGAGGCGTAGTTTCCTTCTGAATCACCAACCCACATTAATTTTTTTAAATGCTGGGAAGGTAAACCTATTGAGACCTTATCATAGCTTAAATTGTGATCCAATTAAATGTCACGTGTGGGCCTGTTATTGTTCCAGGTGAACCTAACATAATTTCTGCCACCTCCCTAAACATACCTGTCTGTCCGTGCAGAAAAGCCTTTGGGTTGCTCATTCAGGTTTTTCTGACTTGAGGGAGATGTTTCAAATGAAACCATTTATTTGGTTTACTTGAGGAGTGTCTTCAACAGAGGCAATGATTGATGGTGATGTATCTGTGGTGATAATCTCCCTGTACTGTGCTGTGTGAAATTATGACATTGTTCATTTTCATGCATAGGCATGGCTGATACTAGACTGTATCTACTAGTAACAAAGGGGAGTGGAGGCTCATTTTCTTTCTTGATTGTCACAAAATCGCTTGCTGTTGTTTTCATCTAAGTATGACCAAAATAAATTATGGCAGTTTCTACTACTGATAGCATTTATACTTGATCATACAAATATATCAATGATGGAAAACTGGACAGCTGGGTTTTTCCCCACTTGTGACCTAAAGACTCCAGCAAAAACATATAAACACCTATGGGAGAGGCACCTGTCTCATGGCTATATATTTATTTACTTGCATTTATATATAAGTACATCTCTGGGCATAAATACCCTAAAGGGACCAGATCCTGTTTGATTTTAGAAGCAAAGCAGGGGCAGCCCTGGTTAGTACTTAGATGGGAGACTGCCAATGAATACCAGGAGCTGTAGGTTGTATTTCAGAGGAAGGAACTGGCAAAACCACCTCTAAGTATACTTTGCCTAAGAAAACTGTATGAAATTAATGTGGTTGCCATAAATTGGCAGGTGACTTCAGGGTTATTCAGTCGGTGAAAAACAATTGTGGATAAACGTGTGATTAATCTCTGTTGTTCATCTGCATTTCAAATGCATCTGTTAAAGTTTTTGGGAGGGCTACCCCAAAACCTACAAATCCTAGGATAAACAATCTCAGATTTTTTAAAATTTTTTGTTTGTTTTAGTTTTTCTAAAAGATTTGCATTGTCAGCTATGTGAATAACTGATGAGAATAGACCCAGGATAAACCAGGATAAAACTCTGGATGCCTTGAATGTGTTTTGAATACATGCACATCATCAACGCCATATGTGAACAACAAAACCTGAAGAGATGTTCTGATTTTAAAAAATAGTGTGAATAACAAAACCGGGATGTGTGAGATTATTCACATAGTCGCACTAACAAAAACAATGTCTGAACAGCCCCTTGAAGGCACAACATGAGAAGAATGTTGTTGTGTCAGACCAATGGTTTCTCTAGTCCATCATTCTGTTTACCCCATAGTGAATGCCTGTGGGAATAAAATAATAATAAATAAAAATTTTATTTATATACCGCCCTTCTGTAAAACCAGGGCGGTGTACAACAATAATAAAATACATAAAATACAATATGCAAGCAAACTAAATCCAATAAAAACACTCAAGCCAGCTTGCCGCTGCTGACGTGGAGGAGAGGGAGAAGTTAGTCGGGGCTTACATCAGGGAATGCTTGTTTAAATAAAAAGGTCTTCAGCCCCTTTTTGAACTGGGCCAGGGAGGTGGCCGAGTGGAGCTCAATGGGCAGGGAATTCCAGAGGGTAGGGGCCGAGATGGAAAAAGTCCTCTTGTAAGTAGAGACTAATCTAGCCCCTGGAACCCTCAACAGCTGCTGCCCAGATGTTCTGAGAGTGCGGGGCGGATTGTATGGGGAGAGGTGGTCCTCGAGGTATCCTGGGCCCAAGCCATTTAGGGCTTTATAGGTAATGACCAACACCTTGTATTGCGCCCGGAAGCACATAGGCAGCCAGTGTAAATCTAAGCACTGGTGTTATATGACTGGCTCTGAATATGCCAGTAACCAGTCGGGCTACCATATTCTGCACTAATTGTAGCTTCCGGGTATGGTACAAAGGTTGCCCCATGTAGAGCGCGTTGCAGAAATCCAAGCGAGAAGTTACCAGAGCATGTACTACTGTTTCAAGGTCCCTCTGGCCCAGGTAGGGACGCAGCTGGCGTATCAGCCAAAGCTGATAACAGGTGCTCCTGACTGTGGCATCCACCTGAGATGTAAGGTGGAGTGACGAATCAAGGAGCACCCCCAGACTGCGTACCGAGTCCTTCACAGGAAGTGTGATCCCGTTCAGGACAGGTGGAACCACTGCCATCCCCGGGCCAGGATCTGGAACCTCCCAGAGAGGTAGGATCGGAACCACTGGAGTGCAGTGCCCCCGATTCCTACCTCTGCTAGGCGCTCCAGAAGGATACCATGGTCTATGGTATCGAAAGCCACTGAGATGTCCAAGAGCACCAACAGGGACATGCTTCCCCTGTCAATGCCCAGACGGAGATCATCGACCAAGGCGACCATGGCAGTCCCATATACTTCAACTGTCCTGATTTGGCAGGGACTATATCAATTAATCCTTTGTCATCCCTCTTTTTCAGATGCTTTTAAAATGTCCCAGGTAAAAGCAAACTGCTGCAACATTTCCTAGTGAGATCTTCCTTGTTTATAACTTTTGCCATCTTGACCACACTCTGTTTGGCCACATGTGTCTCTGTTTTCATTTGTGAAACTCTGGAGTCTACTATTACTACCTGAAGGCAACTGCATGCTCTGTTTCATATTCAGAGCAACTGCTACTGCCTCTAATACTGGAAGTAACACTGTAGGGCTGTCTACACAGGCTAAAAGAAATGACCCTGTTCTTTGTTGGAACTCATCTGTTTGGATGATGCATGTGACTGAAATGGAAGGCAGATTAATCCAAGCTGTGCTCTGGGGCCTAACACTGAAGCAAAATGAATCCTGAGTTGCTGCAGCTCAGGCTGGAAAAAGTGAACTATTGCACCAGTGTGCAGACTGTGTGCCAGTGCAGAGATGGAGGAAGGGACAGGTGACCCACCGGCGCCATTGCTAGCTATAATTTTTATTATATTATCTGGCCATAAATTGATCACATAAATATGTCAGGTTACCAACAATACAATGGATTTAATAAAATAACTAACAAACTGGCCAGGAGTCATAGAGGAGAAATGGGGTATGTGTGGCAGGACGCACTATGATCATGCCAATGTGTCACTTTGTGCACCAGTGTGGTGTACAGGCAGTTGATTGATTGTGCGATCAACAACTGGTTGCATGGGATGTCCAATGGCTGGTGGCTGGGTGGGACAGAGAGTGATTGGCAGCTGCTGGCAGTGTGTCCATGCGCTCATGCATGTGAGTCCACGATGAAGCAGAAAAAAATAATAATGGTGTGGCGCAGCTTCCCTACAAATGCACCATGATGGCAGGTTCTTCCTCACAACAGGAGGGGGACAGTGCAGGCTGCGTGTTCATTGTCAGGTCATTGAGGGAGCTGACAATGCAGTCAGTTCTCCCAGCAAATTGAGAAAACCCAAGAGTAAGATGGCTTCCCCCCTCCGCCTGCTCCTGGTCATAGTTATCCTGACTGAAATATTTCACTAGCCTCACACTGCTCTACATCTGAAAAGGCTCCCATAGAGGTTTACATATCAATTGGGGGCTGGGGAACAGCACTTACTCTCGTATTTATAATCTAGAAGAGACACAACCCAAAAGGAAAGAGGTGGAGAGGGATAAGGAAACAAGAAAACTCAGGCACAAGTTCTAAATGTTATGATTTTCCTCTGCCTGGTGGCTTCTGGGTGACTAGCAAAGCCCAATAGAGGTGAAACAGAAGTAAGAAGCATAACCTTTTTTCTTGCTGTCTCTCCTGGGTTCAGCACTGATCAGCAAAAAAGGGACATTAAGGAGTAATTCATATGGTGAAAATAATCCTGGTAGAATGTGGGTTAAATCTTTCTGGTTCACATTAATTTTAAATGCATCCAATTAATTTTTTTCTGGGAGGGGAGGGAAGCTGCCAAAACTTATCCTGATTAACCTGGGATAAGTGATCTCAGGTTTTCCCCCAAGTTTTCCTAAAAGATTCACATTCTTGCATCAGTGAATAACTGATGCAAATAGACCTGGGATAAACTGGGATAAAACTCTACATGCCTTGAACGTGTTTCGAATACATCTGCATCATTGACTTCACCTTTATTTGCAGTGCTGACAAATGTGAGCAACTGAACTCACAGAGCTGTGGTTCTGATAAAAATAAAGTAGCATGAATTGCAAAACCAGAATGCACGAGTTAGATTATTCACTTATTTGCCCTAAAAAACCCTAGTGTCTGAGCTTATCATAGAATCATAGAGTTGGAAGAGACCGCAAGGGCCATCCAGTCCAACCCCCTGCCATGCAGGAAATCCAATCAAAGCATCCCCAATAGATGGCCATCTAGCCTCTGCTTAAAGACCTCCAAGGAAGGAGACTCCACTACACTCCGAGGGAGTGTGTTCCACTGTCGAACAGCCCTTACTCTCAGGAAGTTCCTCCTAATGTTGAGGTGGAATCTCTTTTCCTGGAGCTTGCATCCATTGTTCCAGGTCTGCTAACTTGTTAGCTCTGCATGTCTGCTAACTTGTTAGCTCTCCAGTTAAAAGAGATGTAATGGGTTGTTTGCAGGTTTGCTTCCATTATATAAATACAGTGGGTCCCTGTTATCCGCTGGGGTTTGGTTCTTGGACCCCTCGTGGATATAGAAAGCCGTGGATGCTGAAGTCCCATTAAATACAGTGGCATAGCAAAATGGTGTCCCTTCAATAAAGTGGAAAATCAAAGTTTGCTATTTGGAACTGATATTTTAAAAAAATATATTTTCAAGTCGTGGATGCTTGAATTTGTGGATAAAAAAAGTAATTGGATAAAGAGGGCCAACTGTATATGTCTCAGGTCAGCGCTATTTCATGTGAACGTCTCTAGCACATCAGTACTTTTGAGCATGAAACCGTGTTTCCAAATTCTACAACTGTTACTTCCAGAACTAAAAATATCTTTGGTGTTTTGTCTTGAAATGCCACTGGGAGAAAAATAATAAAATAAAAGAAGGGAACTTATTTGATTAGCTCTTTAAATCCCTGGATTAGGTTTGTGACAATGTAATCATGTTTTACAACTACTGCCGTTTTTGGTATGATGTAAAAAATCCTGCCCGCTGACCACTGGGAAGATTATACTGTTGTTTGGGGATTTATTATAAACCATATAATAATCAGCCTGAATCTTAGCAGCTGAAAAACTGGTGGTGGGGGTGAGTGGGAGCAGCAAAGCATTAGCACAGTCCAAAACCACAAGACTCAGAGTAAATATGGTGATGCATTGTAAAAATAAATACTGTGTATCCTTAAAACACGTCATAGCCCAGAAAAACCTTATTTGCTAAACATTTTCCACTAATCATCTGTTTCCAAAACATTTTCGCTTTAGAAGTAAAATTTTCCAAAGGCTTTGCTCAAAGGTTTTCATTAGGATGCACTTGGATATCTACTAGAAACTGCCTTGTCCGAACACTATCATCTGTCCAAATTAAAATCATTTGCCAGCTAATGGAGGTTGCCATTATTTTTAAAATACTGACCCCAGGATGGACCAGGGCTGAAGCCAGCACAGACGCTAAATTTTCACACACAAATGTTAACAGCTTTTCAGTGCCTGATGCTATTTACCTGGGTTGCATCTGCATGGCAAATTAATACAGTTTGATACAGCTTAAATTGCTATGGCTCAATGCTATGGGATTCTGGGATTTCAAGTTTTATGAGATATTTAGCCTATCTAGTAGAGAGACCTGGTGCTGCAACAAACTACAAGTCCCAGGATTCCATAGCATTGAGCCATGGCAGGTAAAGCCGTGACAAAGTGCATTATTTCTGCAGTGCAGATGCAGTTTGAGTCTCTGCTGGTGGAACTGCAGAATCTACAAAGATTAGAAAAATGCTCTCTGTCCCTCCTATTGCAGTTTATGCTATGCTCCCAAAGCTGGCTTTGGAAGCACGTGACGCCCTTTGGAGCCCATTTTTGGATGGCAGAGAGGGCTGTAGAGAAGAGGTTCTGGTGTGACCATTTTTGGATTTATCTCAAGTTTGCAGTGGTAAAGACTATAGCTCTTGGAGGTCTGCCATTTATAGGTATAATGCACTTTTTAGATCCCTCTAATTCCAATGCTGCATAGTGGTTTGAGCATTGGACTATGACTCTGGAAACCAGGGTTCGAATCTGGCTCGGTCACGTACATACACCATGTAAACTCAGAAAGTTACACTCTCTCAGCCTCAGGATGGCAATAGCCAACCCCGTCTGAAAAAACTTCCCAGGAAAATCCCTTGATAGGGTTACCTTCGGGTTGCCATAAATAAGTCAGAAATGACGACAAGGCACACAACGACAACGGTAATTTTTTAGGAGCCAGTGTAGCGTAGTGGTTTGACTAGTTGGACTATGACTCTGGAAATCAGGGTTCGATTCCCAGCTCAGCCATGAAACCCACTGGGTGACTTTAGGCAAGTCACGCACTCTCAGCTTCAGGGGAAGGCATTGGCAAACCTCCTCTGAGCAAATCTTGCCAAGAAAACCCATGCACAGGTCACCTTTAGGGTCACCATAAGTTGGAAACAACTTGAAGGTACACAACAACAATAATTTCAGTTTAAAAAGTGAACTACATGTTTATATGAGCTGTCTGATTTTAGCTGGATTGTGCTGGTGTTCATAGAAAAACACACAAGTATACAAAGCGTGTATAAAATAAAGCAAGTAATTTAAATATATGCATAGGTTGGTTTGTTCAGTCAAATATAATATAACCTAAACAGTGGCTTACTTTACCTATACAAAACCTTGTTTTGTTTTGTTTTAAGAAGTCATAAATTCCTAGAGATCTTTAAGACTGCAATCCGCAGCACACTTACAAAGAAAGTGGTTGGGTTGAAATCAGAAAGACAGATCTTAAGCATATATGAATTTTTAATCACTTTGTAAAAACAGAAAGCTCTTCACATCCCTATGAATGCTCTTGATGGTATCACAGCCTAATCATCAGGTAGCTATTAACCAGACTAAGGAGTCTCAATCCACACAAGACTTGGCTTGCCTGGGCAAGTTGATTTTTACAATGATAAAAGGCTTGAGGATAAAGCACCGCTTTATTGTTGAGTCCTGTTATGTGGCTGGCTCAGTGAACAGAACATGGAACTTGCATTTGAGTTTCCTCAGACTCAGACATTAATTTATTTGGGTATCTTTGGATACCTCTCAGTCTATTCAAAACATTTAGGGGTTGCCATGTTGGCCATATAGCAATTCCAATAACATTGAAACAATGATACCTTCATTGGACCAACCAAAATGCACAATTACATGTTGCAAGCTTTCAAAGTCACACTGGCTTCTTCATCAAGCAAACAGGAGAGGGAGATTGAAAATGTTAGTCATAGGCCTGCGTTTTCTGTTTCTGGACTTAGTTCAGATGGTAGGGAGGGCTATCTGCAGGCCTATGACTAACATCTTCAATTTCTTTCTCCTGTTTGTCTGATGAAGAAGCCAGCGTGACTTTGAAAGCTTGCAACATGTAATTGTCCATTTTGGCATGCTTTGCCTCTCCACCATTTTCCTGATGCAAAACATGGAGACTTCTTGAGAAATTCAGTGTTCTCCACCTACATAGGAGCCTGTTGCTTCACAAAGGAAGGAGACATGTTGGATTCCAAGGAAACATCTTCTTTGAATTGAAAATTGACATGAAATTTCCTTGACTTTGAAAATCGACCAGTGACCGCATGGCCAGGCTGCAGATAGCCCTCCCTACCATCTGAACTAAGGCCAGATACAGAAAATGCAGGCCTATGACTAACATCTTCCATTTCTTTCTCCTGTTTGCCTGATGAAGAAACATGTGCAACTTCAAAAGCTTGCAACGTGTAATTGTGCATTTTGGTTGGCCCCATAAACGTATCATTTATTCAAAACAGTTTCTTATTTGAACTAAATCTGGAATAAAGGGCCAAAACACACTGCAAAAATAATCCAGTTTGAGACCGCTTTAACAGCCCTGGTTCAGTGCTGGGGAATCCTGGGAACTGTAGTTTATTGTGGCACCAGAACTCCCTAACAAAGGCTAATTGTCTCACGAAACTACAAATCCCAGAATTCCATAGCATTGAACCAGGGCAGTTAAAGAGGTCTCAAAGTGGATTATTTCTGCAGTGCGTTTTGGACCAAAGATTCATTGGACTGACCCTAATTTAGGCTGGCATTTTTTATTCATTTCTTTATTTACGAATTTTATTCCATTGCCATTCAGCATTTATGATTTATTAGTTATGGTGGGCGAGTGGGGTTCAGGGACATTGGATTTTATTGTGTTTTAATGTTGTTAGCCGCCTCAATCTCATTGGAGAGGCAGGGTATAAATAATAATAACAATTATTATTATTATTATTATTATTATTATTATTATTATTATGTATAGAGTGTCAACATATAAAAAGAGCAACTGTGGTCTTAACAGCTTTTTAACAACAAAATAACACTATGGATATGTTAATGTGGAAGAATGGGGTACTGAGGAATGTTATTTGGCGCCTTTATTTGAAAAGTGGAGGCTCTGAAAATGAAGGGATGTGGCTTTTCCATTGTCTCTTTTTGTTCCCTCAGGGAACTGACAGTTGGGGAAATGGCTGTTATTAAAAGGCAGCTGAGGGCGCTTTCCTTCCCATAGAAACAGGCCAAGGCTTTATTCTGATTGGCCAAAGGCGGAGGACGTCACCGCCGTCCATCAAAGCAAAAAAAAAAAAAATCAAACTGTTTTGAACAGCAAAACATTCCAAGCCTCGAAAGAGGGACGGTCTGTTTTCGTCCAATCAGCGCTCGCGCCTCGTGTGGCCAATCAGCGCGCGCGGGCGTTTGGGCGGACTTTTCAAAAAAGAAGTTTTTTCCCCCTCCTCTTCCTCCTCCCCCTCCTTTTTTTGTCCCTTTAAAGGAGTTCTTCGACGAATGTGTCCTTCCGCCTTTATCTCTTCACAGGAACCAAGGAAACTCCAAATTCCCTTATTGTCTCCTTTTTCATATATATAAGAAGACTTTGCTCCTTCACTGACAGGAACTCAAAACAAACAAACAAAAAAGAAGGGAGGAAAAAAGGGAGGATTATTTTTCCTTCCAGGAAGCCGCGTCACTCGGAGATAGAACCTTCCGCTCAAAATAAAAAAGAGCTGGAAAGGGGGAGGGGTCCAACAAAACAAAACAAAGGCCGTTGGTCACGTGACGCAAAAGGGGGCGTGGTTTGGAGGGTTTTTTGCTCTGCTTCAGGGAGGACTCCATTTTGATGTTTCGCTGAAGAGGAGGCAGCGGGTCGTTCGTCCGTTCGTCGCCCGGACGGAAAGGAAGCGGGGCGGCGATGGTGCTGCTGCTGCTTCTGGGGCGCTGACTCTGGAGCGGGGAAGGGAGGAAGGACGGCGGGCGGAGGCTGGAGGCTGGATGCGGGGCAGGAGGCGCTGGGCAGCTGTCATTCTCCGCACCCGCCGCCCTCCTTCCCTCCCTGCCTCCCTCCTTCCAGCCCCCGACCTTCCTCCGCCTTGAAGGAGAAGGAGAGGAGCAAGGAAGGGCCTCCTCCTGAGGAAGGGAGGTCAGTGACAAGGCTCCCCCGTTTGAAAGGGGGAAACAAAGACGTTTGTGAGCCGCCTTGGGAGCCCTTCTCTGGGAGAAAGGCGGCATCGGAAGGGAAGGAAATCAGCGAAAGGGAAAGGATAGGAAATAAATGGTAGTGTTTCTTAAAAGAAGGGGAGAAGCAGGAAGTAATAAGGAAGTAATATAGGAAATAAAGAGTTTTTAAGAGAAGGGAAATAAGAAGGAAGTAGTAAGAAGGAAACAATAGGAAATAAATGCTATTTTTAAAGGAAGAGGAGAAACAGAAGGGAAACAATCATCAAAAGGAAGTCATAGGAAACAAATGCATAGTACTGTAGTAGTCGTGTTTTTAAAGGAGGTGACTTTAAGGGGAAGCAAGTAAATATCTAGCCATAGCACTGTTTTTTAAAGGCGGGACTGGGGCAAAATTGAAACTTTGGGGGGGTGAAGTTGAGTGTAAATGTGTGGGAAAGACTGAAGGGTTTTGAGGGGAAAGAGAAGCAGACCAGAGATAAGTGAATTGTAATAGTATTGTTGCTTTTAAAAGAAGGGACTGGGGCAGAATTGAAAACTTGGGGGCAAAGTTGGGTCGAAAAGGGGTGAGACTGAGGGGGTTTGAGACAAAGAGGGGAAAGGGAGAAGCAGGGAAATGAATAAACAGCACAGGACAGTATTCATTTGGCCTCCTTATTTGGTGTTTTGATCTTCAGTTTATCTGGGATCTTTACTCTCTTGGTATCTTGCTTCCAGCTCCCTCCAGTGGATGCCAAAATCTGGATGCCCAAGTCCCATTGAATACAACGGCAGAATAAAATGGTGTTCCTTGTATAAAATGGCAAGATCATGGCATGCTTCTTGGGATCTACTTATTTATACTTGTGAGCCATGGATGGTTGAATCCATGGATAAAGGGTCCGTGGCTGTCTATTAGTAGTAGTGCCTTAAAAAGAAGTGACTGGGATGCAATTGAACTTTGGGAGGTGAAGGGGTGTTTTTGGGGAGAGGTCAAGCTAAAGCAACTGGTAATATTATATCTATTGGGGGTATAATGAGGGAATGGGGTGTCTTTTGGTTTTATTTTGGGACAAAGGGCGGTTAATAGCTGTCTGAATGGACTTGTCCCTATCCCACCCGCACCCCTCCTCTGGTTCTCTTTACAGTCAGTCTGCAAACAAAGGCTTCTCCTTGGAAAAGAAAGACCCACCTCCGTGTTACTATATATAGTTGGTTCTTCATATCCTCTGATTCAACCATCCATGGCTTGAGAATATTCTATATGTGTGTGTGTGTGTGTGTATTTCCAAGGAGCAAATGTTGATGTTTTCGTTTTATAGAAGGGACATCATTTTACTCTGCCATTGTTTTTATAGGGACTTGGGCATCCATGGATCTTGGTATCCACTAGGGACTCTTGGAACCAAATGGCAGCGGACAACGTCCATGACTACAACAACAACAACAGACAATGGGGTTTGAGATCACCTGTGTGGCTGGTGGTGGGTGCGCACATGCCTTTGAGCAAAAGCCTCTGCCTATATGTAGAGTTTGATCAGGAATGGTTTGTTCAGAGTGATCTTTAGCTTGCTGTAGGTGAATAGGGCCCTGGTTTCTAGAGATTTGGGTGGGGAAAGAAGAAGCAATGCAGAGATGTGGGGAAGGGAGAAGGAAATGACACAGACTAGAACTGCGGCTGAACATTTGAGGGAAGCAGAATCAGGTTGGGACGCTCACCATGTAGAGAAAAGTAGAGGTTAAGAGCAAATGGGGCAGAGTTCCCCAAAAGTGAAACAGTGGGCTGGCCTTGCCAGAAAAATTATGAGGCTCCTTTGTGTATTAGTGTGCCTTTATGTCTGTGTTGTCTGTTGTGATCATGTTCCGCTTATGAATAAATGGCACATGCCTAGCTGCTAGTTCCAAGTGGCATCATTTTTGTGACCCCAGGGCTTGACTAGGAACTGGAACTAAGGTGAGATGAGTCTCCGAACAAAAGTCCAAAACCCACTGCAGAAATAATCCAGTTTCAGACCACTTTAACTGTCCTGACTCAATGCTAGGGAATTGTGGAAGCTATAGTTTTGTGAGACGTTTAGCCTTCTGTGTCAGAGTTCTGGTGCCACAACAAACTACTGTTCCCAGGATTCCCTAGCACTAAGCTAGGGCAGTTAAAGCAGTCTCAAACTGGATTATTTCTGCTGTGTGTTTTGGACCAGTGTCTTGGTACTTGTTTTCCCCCATGTCCACCTCTGCTCTTAAAGTGTTTTGCTGTTTTAAGGCTGAACTAATTACATTCCATTGTTAGCTGATAATAATAATAGAGTAATAATAAAAGTAGATAATAGAGGATGGAATTGAAACCACTTTGCAATTTCCACCCTAATTGTGTGTGCAAAGGAGGGAGGAGGAGGAGGAAGAGATACAGGCATTACCAATAAGGGAAGCATAGCTAGCTATTGCCAAGCTCCCATCTTGTTCAGATCATAATTAAGCCAGGTAGGTAGACTAAAAATTGGCAGAATGAGCAAATATGATGGCTTGTGCTGTCAAATTACCTTATAATTTGAGCAGCTTGAATTGCATGTTTACCCAGAAGTCCACCAGCTTTTTTTTTTTATGGGTCTTAGTCCCAAGTAAATGCACCTAATAGAGTTCTACTCTGCTGGTGAGCCTGTATGTGTTCTCCTGCTGCCCCCTTCAGTCCTTTGGAGGTTGCTGCTGCTCCTGGGTGTACGTGACACTGCTCCTTTGTGCTCCTCATTCCTCCCTCCTGTTGCAACAGCCTCTCTGCCAGTCAGTCCCTGCAAGTGAAGGGGAGGGGACAAAGTCTCTCCCCTTGTCCTTTGAATAGGAGAGAGAATTCAAGTCTGCGTTAAGCCTCTTGCTTTCTTTCCCAGGAAATGGTTTTGCTACACGTTGTCGAAATCTTGACGTAGTTGTTCATGTGAGCAGTTGAGCAGCCAGATTTTTAATTGTGAAGCTTGTTATCCCTTCAGGCTAGGAATTCTGGCATTTAAGTGGATATTGTTGTAGCACATACCTTTCAGCCTTTAAAATGGCTATAAAATTGATGTTCTCCCTCCTGAGAATGTTTGCTTTTCTATTCCCCACCCCATTTCAGATGAAGGATACTGGAGTTGAAGCACAGATGAGCAGCTGGCTCTTCAAGCAGCTGAAACTCCATTTGGAACAGGAATGGAAATACCAACCACGAGAAAAGGGCCTGAGCTTGATTGAGTGTAGCGCTGAGGTGAGGAGATGCTTGTCCATGGAGGTGGAAATGAGTCAGTGATGTACTCTGCCATGGTAACACACACATGGAAGAAAGGATCAAAAGCACAGATTTTTTCCCCCTCATTCACTTATGGCAGAAATTTAGCAATAGTTCTGCTAGTAGCGCTTTGGACAAACACTTTTATATGCAGCAGTCCTTTTCTGATGCAACAACCTCAGCTACAAGGGGCATAGCCAAGCCAAAATTAAATAATGCTACTGGATTTTGTTCTTCTCAATAATAAACTGTTTAATTCTACTACCCAAACATGAACATGTTTCACTTTAGATGGATTATACCTATTGTCATTCATTTCCTAATCATTAGGTGCAATGAACTCCTGTGAGGAAGGATGAGTTATAAGTAGAATAGATAATGATAAATTATAATATAATAGAAACAAAATGACACTTAATTGCATTTGTTTATAGAAACACTTATTCTGTGCAGAAAGTGTTACTATCAGGAACTGATGTTTGCTGATTCCATTTCATTGTGCCTTTCTAACTGTTGCCTTAGTTCTCAAGAACAAAAAAAGCAAAGTCTTTTGTTCATACAGCAGTCTGGAAATTCAAGATTTTTCTCTTACATTCTATTTGTGGATTGGATAGCCTTGCTCTTCAGTAACTGGTGAGCTACCAAACACCAGGCTGTGTGTTACAATGTTTCTTACAATGCAGGTGTACTTTTGATTGGAAATGAACAGTTGCTCCCTGAAGTACAAGCAACCTCTCTGGTAGTTAGGGTGCCTGCCAGAATGAGAACAGCATGTTGCTTCTGGCAAGCCTAGCACAAGTCACTGAATGAGTTTCCTGAGGAGTTGTCTCCTTTCTAAAAAGCAGGAGTGCTTGACTATTCCCTGAACAAGCTTCTTTGTGAGAGATGGGTGACACTGAGGCAAGAGGGAGTTTGGCATCTGGGCAAATTAGCCAGGGTGAATTTGCCTATTGCCAAAGGAGTTGGCTTTTGTTCCTATGTCACAATGTATAGCTCATTTTTGAAGATCTAATAGAGCCTAATTCTACAATTAGCATAAGGATACTGTTTTCTTTCTACAGAATGAAAGCACCATATGTCCCAGACTGCGAAATGCAAAAGTAGAAGATCTCTGGAGTCTGACAAACTTCTTTGGATTTGCCACCGAAACATTTGTCCTGGCTGTCAACATTCTAGATAGATTTTTGGCACTTATGAAGGTACCAAGAAGTGAAAGGGACTGCTGTATTGGATTGTGCATATACTGTATAGCTTTTTACACTGGTTTTGTATTTTAAAGCTCTATAGTCAGTTTATTTCCTGCCATCTAGAATGATTCTATAAAAGGCTGGATACAGAATTTATCACCTACTGGTTTACTAAATGTGTGTATAATACTTAGAAATATTCCTAAATTGCCCCAAATTCTCCAGAATATGTTTGCTTTCAAACATACTGTATATACTCATGTATAAGTCTAGAAATTTAGGTCAAAAACCGACACACACACACACACACACCCAAATTGGAGTCTACTTATCCACGGGTCAAAGTAAATACTGTATCTTAACTCTTATTTAAAAGAAGGAACAATCCCCTGGTGAAAAGCAAGAGTACAATCTGTCCTGGAAGCACTGACCCCCTCTACTCTCTCATCCATCCAGCCTTAAGAGTGAGCAGAAAGAGTTATATTTGCTGGAATTTTGTAAGTTCTTTGACATTGTTTTACTTTGCTTCATTCTTTAGATCCTTTGCTATATCTTCGACTTATCCACGAGTCATAGCAAAATCCATAATTTTGGCCCCAGATTTTGCCCTCGACTTATACATGAGGTTGACTTATAGTCGAATATATACGATATTCCTGGCCATATTGCTCTTTTTTAATTGCATCAACATCTTTTTCCCCAAATCAAGAACTAAGACATAACAAACAATCTTGTTGCCAAAAATTCAAAAAAAAGGATTGTTGCAGTTGGGAAAGCAGGACTTGCTGTACTTGCTATTACAGCTAGACTTCATTGTAACCTTTTCTGCTATTGCAGTTGAGCCTAGCTTTCTGATATAGGGTCTTAATTTTCAAGTCAGCACAATGAATGCATAGTGGTTTTGCAGTACCTTTAAAGCATGTTCCAATTTTTATTTTACACGTTGTGGTTTGGTAGCTTGCCAGCCTGCTGTACTAATTCATAACGGTGTTCTCCTTAGGTGAAACCTAAGCATTTGTCCTGCATTGGCATCTGTTGTTTTCAATTGGCTGCTCAAGTGATTGAAGAGCAATGCAACATTCCTTCCCTCCATGATGTCATTCGGATTAGCCAGTGCAAGTGCACAGCATCTGATCTGAAACGAATGGAAAAAATAATCTCAGAAAAACTGCACTTTGACTTCAAAGCTACTACTGCCTTAACCTTTTTGCACTTGTACCATACTATAGTTCTCTGTCATACCTCAGAAAGGTAGGTATCCGCTAATCCTCTTCTTTCCAGTCAGTAGCCTGAAGCCTTTATTTCAGCCTTAGTCAGTAGCCTGAAGACTCTTACGCTCTTTCCAGTCCCATCTTCACTTACATTTTATTATTACATGTAGTGGCTTTAGATACTTTGTTCTCTGTATTTTATTATTTATTTATTTGGTTTATACCCCACTGTTCTCCTAACATGTTATTCAAAGCAGCTTGACATGATAATGCTCTCCTGCACAGTTGGATAAGCAAATAAAGCTGAGACTAGGGAGTCAGTTGACTAAATTCAGTATTTATACAAGTGACGCCATGCTCACACAACCTGAACTTTGCTTCTCTCCCTCCTTCATAATATGGTTTTTATTTTATTTATTTGCTGCCTTTCTCCTAAATTGGACCTAAGGTGGTTCACAAAGGATTCCTCCCCAACTTGCCAGAGCAGAATTGTGAGGCAGGGGAATTTGGCTTGCCTGTAGTGTTCATTCCACTGCCAGACCAACATTGTTGAATACATTGTAATGGTTCATCTTAAGATGAACAGGGCAGATGTGATGCTTACATCATGTTAAAGTCAAAGATGAGTTGGCCTATTCAGTGATGGCGAACCTATGGCACGCGTGCCAGAGGTGGCACTCAGAGCCCTCTGTGGGCACACATGCTGTCACCCTAGCACAGAGTTTGCCAGAGTTTCTTACTAGAAAGCCAGAGAGACGTGGCACTTCACAATAAATAAGTGGGGTCTGGGTTGCAGTTTGGGCACTCGGTCTGTAAAAGGTTCACCATCACTGGCCTCTTCTATAATTGATTAACACCCTTACAGTTTAAATCTGCTGCTTCTCTTGATAAGATGAAAAACATTTTTTCAAAAAAAAAATCACTTGTTTCATTATAGGAAAGAATTGTTGAATCTCGACAAACTGGAAGCACAACTTAAAGCTTGTAACTGCCGACTAGTATTCTCAAAAGCAAAAGTAAGTCTGGGAGATGGGCTGTTTATTAGGTGCATGGTTGAAAGTTGGGATCCAGTATGGCATTACTGACCCTTTTGTGTTTTATTTGTACTTTCAGCCATCTGTCTTGGCCCTGTGCCTTCTGTCTCTGGAAGTGCAGACTCTAAAGTCCATTGAGTTGTTTGAGATTGTTCTGTGCATTCAGAAGTATTCAAAGGTAAAGGATTCAATTGTATGGGCTTATTTCTCTCAGACCCCGCAGTTCTAACAGGCTAATGAATGTCTGTCCAAGAACAGTAATGAGTTCTTTAGGAAAGACTTTCACATTAATGAATGAAGGGAAGGAAAAATACATAAGGTCAAATGGTGGGGAAACTTTGAGTCAGCTTTGTTCTGGCATTGAAAAGATTAAGAAACAGCACACTCGTATAGTAGAAGAAATTTCCATTTTACCCATTTTGCCTCATATGGCTGTTATAAACAGGTGCTGTGGTGCCACATCACTTGCACTATCTTTGGCATTCACACTTTACAAAAAAATCAGCAGCTTATAAAAAGATCTCTTTGCCTGAGCTCTAGAAGGGCTACTGCCTGTTAAAATAGACATAAGTGAGTGGGCTGACATCAACTTCGTATGTGTTCACTGTCATTTTATGAGCCTTTCCTGTGGTCTAGCACCAACCTGTGTTGAGTGATCCTGAATATTTACTCTTACTTAAGGCACTTCTTGTGCTGTTGGAGAATTAGATCAAGATTCACATAGTTTTATGCTCTTTTTCAAGAATAGGAGGTATAATCTGCAGTGTCACAGCTGCAAACAGCCAGTAAACTCTTTAATTTCCCCTTCCCAAGTCACAGTTGTGGTGGTAACACATCTGTTACCATAGTTCTCCATTAATCAGAGGTGAAGGCATTGGCCATCTAAGACTACTGGGTGTTTCTTTGATACTCCGTGGTGCCAAGGTTAGACCTTAGACCTAATGATCTTATGGTGATGGCCATATAGCTTTCTTAATTGTGAAGCAAATGGTTGGTCATTCTCTTCTCTTGCCCCTGCCATTCCCTGCTTTGCAACTGTTTCTGCAGTCGTGGTAGAGGAACCAACTAACCAAGATAAGTTTTTAACACTGATGAAAGCAACAATACTATGAGTATGTATAGCCAGAGAAGCCTGTGTGCCATAGTGGTTTGAGTGTTTGACTATGACTTTAGAGACCAAGGTTCGATTCCCAGCTCAACCATGAAACCCATTCACTGACCATGGGCAAGTGACACTCTCTCAGCCCCAGGGGAATGCAGTGGCAAATCTCTTCTGAACAAATCCTGTCAAGAACACCCCACAATAGGTTTGCATTAGGGTCTCCATAAAGTTAGAAATGACTTGAAGGCACACAACAATAACAACAAAGGCAGGTTGGCTTCAGAACACAAACATTCAAGTATGTTAAAAGGATGCATCATGCTCTTTAGTGCATCTTTGAGACTGCACTTCTACTCAGTCTTTCTTGTACAAAAGTATGCAAAGGGATCTTGCATTACCTTTGAGACTAACGTAGAGAAGGAAAGAAGTTGTACCATAAGCTTTGTCTCAGTCTCACAGGTGCTACAGGAACCCTTTGCATACTGATCCAGGCTAACGCAGCTGTCTCTTTGAATTTAACAAGTGTCGTTGAAATCAGCATATCTGCTTTAAATAATGTAGTTGTGATATGTGTGTTAATTGATATTCCCACACTCTCACCTATGCATGTGTACTTGAAAATTAATCTAATGTTGTTGAAGGGCTTGTGCTGAAGTCGGTATGCATGGGATTGCAGTCATTTGTGCCACAGTGCTCTTTTCTTGAAATACTGATGTAAATAAATATGGGATGTTTTTCAGATAAGCGACAGTGACTTACTGTATTGGCGAGAGCTGGTCTCAAAATGCTTAGCAGATTACTCTTCTCCTGCCTGCTGCAAACCAGACCATAAAAAATTAGTGTGGATTGTTTCAAGACGCACTGCCCAAAATCTTCAAAACAGCTACTATAGTGTTCCTGAGTTGCCCACAATCCCTGAGGCTGGATGTTTTGATGGAAGTGAGAGGTAGGTAAAAATAATAATAAATAATAATAAAAATGTATTTATATACCGCTATTCCAAGGATCACAGCGGTGAACAATAAAAGATAAAACAGTTAAAACAACACGAGCCCCAAACCCCCCCAGCAGAATTACAACAGTTAACAACAGTTAGCAGTCAACAACAATAAAAAACCAACAGCACCCCAAGCAAATGGCTGTGTAGAGTGGAATACATCGTAAACATCACCAAGGGGAAAAGAATACACAAAGCTTTCTCTAAGCAACATGCCACCTTTAAATAATAGTATTTCAAGTTATCTTCTGGTGCTGGTTGTGTTGCTTTGTTAATGTTTGGGATGCTAAAATGACATTTATTTAATTTGGAAAGTGACATGCCACTAGATTATGAAATACAGTTGCACCACATTCATAGTTCAGGGTGAATATATGTATTTGTTTGCTTGCTATTCCACTTCTATTGCTCTGGGTGCCTTCTATTGCAATCTGGGGTACAGTGAGGCCTAAGAGCTCTCTGGCTGAAAATTCCAAATGCCTTTCCCTAAACTGCAAATCCCAGAATGCCACAGGAGGCAGCCAGAGCAGTAAAAGTGGAATAACAGCACTGTAAGAGTATAGTATGGTAATCAAATTATAAGGTTCTATTTCGAGAACCAAATCAACCAGTGATATGAGATGCAGTGCACAAGAAATTAGTTGGTAAATCAGTTTTCTGCCTTTCTTCCTGTTTTAAAATACATAGAAGCCTGTCTAGAAAAGAATCCATTCCCAGTTACTGTGTGTTTGAAATACACATGCAGATAACATGGGTCTCCTCTCCCCCTCCCTCCCCCCACTTATTACATGGATGTGCATACATTTTACTCTTGGAAACATCCGCTTCAAAAGTCTGCTTGAAAAACTGCACTCTGTGGAATATACATCTCAGTCCATCAAGCTGGATGTGAATGTCCTAGATGCAATTGTTCAAATTTTCAGTAGCAGCAAGAACAAAAAGAGAGAATCTGTTGATTAGAGCTTTATTCAGGCATTACTTGCCTAGTTTGAATCAATGTGCAAATAGAAGAATGCCTAATCTTGCTTCCTTCCATTGTCATCTTTCTCCCATGGATAGCAACAAATCAGAATAGGAGAAGTTTGTGCAGAGTTTCCATGTAATCAAGAAGCCTGACTTTTTCCAGCATCCTTGCCCCACATGGAGAATCTTTTGTCAGTCTTTTATTACTTTAAATGTAAGGAAAATAGGGATGGGGAATGGAACCAAGAGCATGTTGATACAGACTGCGTAAGGAAAAAAGTTTCTGTTGAGTCCAATACCAAAAGTGAACGTTCACATGCAGAAATGTACTTTTTAGGATGATACATAGTGTCATGATGGCACTGGTCCAGTCTTGACTTATGTATCTTGGTGGGAAACCTTTGATTAAAGAGTTGCATTTATGCACATAGTTTAAAATTTTCTAATTAATGTAAGTACATAATGAAAACCTTTTGGGATTTCTGTAGCAAGCATTGTGGGGAAATACCTATCCATATTGTTTCAGCCTGTTTGAAGTAGTGTTGTGCTTTGGCTTAGCCACTTATACTATGAGGCTCCAGTTATTAGTGTTCATCAGTACCATTTTGTGTATAAGCTCGGGAAAGTTACTGGCTGGAAAACTGTTTTAAAATAAAGTACTTGTAAAGATATCTGACATTTCAAACGTTGTGTCATGACTTACGTGAGTTTTATATCTCTTCATCTTTTGTAGTGAGGATTCTTGTGAAGATATGAGCTGTGGAGAAGAAAGCCTTAGCAGTTCTCCACCAAGTGACCTGGAAGGCACCTTCTTCTTTGACCTCAAACCGAAATCAAAATGGCAGGCTCTCTCCTTTGACTCAGTGTGCTAGACTGAGCTCTTAATGCATTATAGTACTTAGGCAATAAGTATCTAAGCACTCTCTGTACCTTGGCACAAGGTCTCATGGAGTACTCAAAATGCGTACTGCGCTTTCCCCTTTAGTGCAATGTCAGATGTAGCAAAAGTGGATCATTTAGGGCCGAATTCAGTGGCAAGCATTAGTAAGTGCATGCTGCTTGTGATCAGGCTATAAGATAGCTGGGAAGCTTTATTTGCACTTGAATGCTCTGCTGAAATTAGAAGCTGAAGCTTAATGGTGAAGTATTTTGGGGATAGGCTAAATTGCAAAGCAGTGTATGCTTATTTCGTTTTGGACTGAAGTACTTTTAACCAATTTTTTCATTGTGCATTCTTTAAAAAAAGGCAGTTGCATCACTTTAAAACTGGGTTCAACTTCAGCAATTTTGTTCAGATTTAATCAGGCATATGCTTAGATTATTTAGGGAGGAATAAGCTGCCTCTCTAAAGCGTGTTCCAATCTGGTTAAATGTTCCAGGCATATTTTGCATTAAAGCATCTAAAGGCTAGCTTTGATATCCTCAAATTGGAATAAATTGTATTCAGAAAACTTAGTGTTAATGTAAAAAAAAAATACTACTTAAATTAGAACTGTAAAGTTTCACATTCCCTTTACCTACTAACTCCTCCAGTTTTTCTTACCTTGTCATAGTAAATCCATAATCATAACATGTTTGCATGCTTAAGTGAAAGCTGTTAGCGGAAAGGTGGTAAATGTGAAGTTGATAAAATGGTTGTAATGACACTTATAATTGCTTGCCATTTTTTTCTTTAAAGCACAGACTATATGTTACTTAGTATCTTAAAAATATATGCAAAGTGAGCAAAAGAAGAAATGTACTCTGTAGTCTAATGATGTGAAAGCAAGGTCATGGTAGAAATGAAGGGGCAACAAAACTTAGGATTGTAGCGTTGTGTGGCCATCTTGAAGTGCAGATGTGAATGGTGGTGATGTGTGGTGTGCTCTGATTTTTTTATAAACAAAAAATGTTTACAAAAATTTGTAAAAATGTAAATTAAAACCTGTATAAAAAATTAAAAACAAAATAAGCTGAAAAATATTGTATTTTTACAGTGTGTATGTAACTTTCCTATATGTATGTTGCATGTAGATATTAATTTATTCTATCCTGTACATGATATACATACTGTACATGAAGGCTTGCTTTTTTGGTACTACATGCCTGAGTGTCAAGACATTTTCTGAAAGCTATTTTCTCTCAAAGATGATTCAGATGACTCTCTGCTTCTGTTCAATAAAACCAAATGCTTTTCCTATATTGGTCTGCTATGATTTTGGCAAAGAGGGCAAAAGTATAACTAAAAAAAGTCAGAATTAGTAGCAGCCGCCTTCTAGACTGTGGTAGAATCTAACAAATGTGCACTCGAATTTTCTTATTAGGAGAGTTTTCTACCAAGCGTTTTAAGGCTGCTGAAGACGTCTGGCAGCTATGTGCAGATTTGTAGGCGATATGGTGCAAAATTAGATGTACTCTACTGGAATCCTGTAACAAAGACAACTCTGCATAATCCTCTGACCATCTTTTTGTCACATCTAGTGTGTTTGTGCATATTACAATGATCCATACTTCAATGAAGAGTCAGTGTGGTGTAGTGGTTTGGGCTTGGACCCTGGGAGACTAGGGTTGAGTCCCAGCTTGGCCGTGGAAACCCTGGGTCATTAGGCAAGACACACTCAGCCTCAGAGGACGACACTGGCAAACCCTCTCTGATTAAACCTGCCAAGAAAACCCCGTGATAGGGCACTCCACATCTATAACATACTTTAGTAGGGGCCAAATACGCCAAGGATACCAGATCCTGTCTGATCTTGAAAGCTAAGCAGGGTCAGCCCTGCTTAGTACTTGGATAGGAGACTGCCAACAGGTGCTGCTGGTTATGTTTTAGAGAAAGTAACTAGGAAAACCATCTCAAGTATTCCTTGCCTAAGAAAACCTGATGAAATTCAAGGGGTGGCCATAAGTTGACAGATGACTGACACCTACTTTAGTTACATCCCATATGGATCATTGTACACACACACACCCCATGGGGCAAGAAAATTTGGACACAATGAGCTAGTCCAAAATATTGTAGCCCAAATAGGTACAGGAAGAATAAGGCACTTGTTGGCACAGTTTTACTGTATCATTCTGTTTCTGGATACAATTCAAAGTAATGTTCTATGTGATTTGAATCAAAGTTATCAAAAAGACTATTCTTCCATAATAGCTTCACCTGGAATACTGTGCCCAGTTGTGGGCACCAGAATTCAAGAGCATGTCCAAAGTAGGGCGACTAAAATGATGAAGGGTACGGAAACCATGCCCTAAAGGAGGGGACTCTCAGTTTGGTAGAAAACCAGATTATTTGCCTCCAGAGGGAGCCACTTCTCTGCTCTTGGGACTCTACAGAGCAATGATGGTCAGCACTATCATGTAGCATCACTTTTTGGTTTGTTCAACATGTTGAAGTAATAAAGTTCCACTTCCAAGGGGCTGCTAGCCTTCCACAAAGGTTGGAAAATTACTTTTAAAAACCAGTTCACTATCATTATAGGTCTTAGGCTAAAACAAGGAGTTATATAGCATAGGCCCTTGATATCTGCTGGGGCATGGTTTCAGGACTCCCTGTGGATATCAAAATCTGTGGATGCTCAAGCCCCATTAAATACAATGGCATAGTAAAATGGTGTCCCTTACATAAAATGTCAAAATATTTTCAAGCTATGGATGCTTGAATACATGGATAAAAATTTTGTGGATGCAAAGGACCGACTGTACAGTTTTCAAAAGCAATTATTTGCTTGTCCTGTGCCCAAAAGTAAGTGGTGACTTTTTACTCGAGAATATATATATATATTTCCCCAGATTTATACCCCTAAAATTTGGATCATTTTAGATAGGAATGTACAGTATAAACTTCAACATTTTTTAATAACAGGGCAGGAAGAACATGAGATTTAAAAATATTACAAGCCAAACCGACAGATATACCCAACTGTTTTTGCACACTAAGCTCTGGGGCCCCAAAAAACCTCCACCAGGAAGCAAAGGTGTCACTATCTCAGCCCCCTGCCACCCAAAATATGTTCAATTTTGTATTTTGGAATATTTTGGATTTCGGGGTTCCAGATAAGGGAGACTCAACCTGTGCGTAATTTAGAGCTAAAAGTTGCTACCTTTATGGAAAGTGGGACCAGAGTAGCTGTATGCCTAATTTAGAGAATATTTCGCAATTTGAACTCAGTTTGCAGCTAGTGAAGTAAGGTGAGGACAAAGGAGGAAAGCTGGAGGCAGAGAGGGAAACTGGGACATTTTAAAACTACTTGGAAAAGTGGGATGACAAAGGACTGATTAATATTATTCCCTACAAAACTGAGACAGTTGGATCATATGGACTTTAATAGAATTTAATAGAAACTTTTTATCTGGTGGCTGCTTCTGAATTTTGTGTGTGTTTTTCTATAGCCCCTTCTCACCCCCTATTTGCAATGTTTTTCTGTCTTTCCCCCCCTGATGTCTTATTTGTTTGTGGTCTTGTTAATCCCCATCTAAAGAAGTAACTATATTCTCTAAAGGCAGCAAACTTTGAAGACAGGGACAATCCCATGTCTCACAACATCAGGAAATGCATGGCCTCCCACTTCTTCTGCTGAAGCCAAATAGATACCAAAATGCCATGTTTGCACAAATATTTAGGGCAAGAAAAACAGAAAAACTCCTGAGCTGGTTTACTGGTTGTACCACAAAAGAGAGTGGTTTACTAGCTTTCCCAACTGTTGTCTGTAATCGAACCACAGAATTGCAGAATCACATACTTCCATATGTGATTTTATTGCATTGAATTTTAAACTTTTGGGAACAGTTTCTCGCTATAATCTCTCAGATTACTAATAAAAAAAATTATGTGTGCCTTGTTTCAGTGCTTTTGTCAATTTTTATTGATTGCAACAAAAACCTTAAATATAAACATTTGACATTTTTTTATTGCTGTCACAAGAGTAGAGATTGCTCAGAAGCGGAAAAGCAGCCAGTTAAATCTGGAGGGTTGGTGGCGAAGCATATGGGACCCCACTTCATATTTAAATCTGTTACCAGGAAACCATGTACACCTCTGGAGGGATGTGTTAGAGGAAAGCTAAATTTGTTTGAACCTTGTAATCTGTTTACAGACTGTTCTTGGGTTGATCTTGTTATGTGGTTTTCATCTTAAACCTTTTATGTATATTTTAAAAATAAAAGATTGAATGTTCTTTAAAAAAGAATTGCAGAATTACAGAATTTTAGAGTTGGAATGGACCACAGGGGCCACCTAGTCCATCCTCTGCCAAGCAAGAAATACACAACTAAAGAGCACTCCTGAAAGATGCCCATCCAACCTCTGTTTAAAGACCTCCAAGGACCACTCTTTGAGGGTGTCTGGTCTGTTGTTGTGTGCTTTTGGCTGCATGGACACTGCAAAAATAGTGCGGGTTGACACCGCTTTAAATGCCATGGCTCAATGCTATGGAATTCTGGGATTTGTAGTTTTGTGAAATATTTAGCCTTCTCTGTCAGAGTTTTGGTGCCACAATAAACTACAATTCCTAGCACTGAGTCTGGGTAGTTAAAGCGGTCTCAAACTGTATTATTTCTGCAGTGTGTTTTGGACCTAAGATTGCATTTACACTGCAGAAGTAATGCAGTTTGACTCGACTTTAAACTGCCATGGCTCAATTCTATGGGATTCTGGGGTTTGTAGTTTTGCAAGATATTTAGCCTTCTCTGTCAGAGAGCTCTGGTGCCACAACAAACTACAAGTCCCAGGATACCATAGGTTGGAGCCACGACAGTTAAAGTGACATTAAATTGCATTAATTCTGCAGTGGGGCAGCAGCCTTTGAGCCATTTCTGCATAATAGGGTTTTTTTTGGGGGGGGAGGGTTGCAAGGTTTCCTCAGAAGATGTTTGCTTTTGCCATTTTCAAAGCCTGAGAGACTTTCCCATGGTCACCCAATGGGTCTTAAAGGTTAAATCGAGATTCAAAACCCTGGTCTCCCAGAGTCCTAGTTCAGCACTCAAGCCACAATATCATACAACAAAAGAACAATGTCTTACAGACAGCAAAATGTATTGGGCCATCCCTGCGTACATTGGGAGTAATGAAACAAACAGAGTAGCATTCCCCGACCTGGTGCCCTCCAGAGATGTTGGACTATCCCCAAGCAAGCATGGCCCACCTGGATGCTGCATGGCCAATGCCCCTGCTGTCTGGGGATGATGGGTCTTTGAAGAACAGCACCAGCCTGGGGAAGACTGAGGAACATGAAAGCATGTATACAACGATACAAGTCCTGAGACTTGGGATTTCCAGAGAACAGAGTATTTAAATAGAAATGTAAACCCTTTACCACTTAAAATGCTACTGTGAAGTAAGTACCTGTACTACAGGGAAGAAACATCCAACATCTTTCGGGTTACTTCTCTTTTTGTCTTTTATTTTTAGTATTTTGTCCCTAGTAATTCAAATTCGTAACTGGATGTTGAGAAGTGAGTGGCAGTGAAAAGAAGTGATGTTCCTTTTGTGAAAAGGGTATCTCACCCTATGATATTACATTTGGTGGCACATTATCTAGACCCATTTCAAACCGGCTTCAGGGCGGGATTAGACTGCCATGGTCGCTTTGGTCGATGATCTCCATCTGGGCATCGACCGGGGAAGTGTGACCCTGCTGGTGCTCTTGGACCTCTCAGCGGCATTCGACACCATAGACCATGGTATCCTTCTGGAACGCCTGAGGGAGTTAGGCATCGGGGGCACTGCGCTCCAGTGGTTCCGGTCTTACCTCTCAGGTAGATTCCATATGGTGAGGCTGGGGGATAGTTGCTCCTCCAAGAGAGAGCTGACATCTGGCATCCCTCAGGGCGCCATCCTGTCTCCCATGCTATTTAACATTTACATGAAGCCGCTAGGAGAGATCATCCGGAGACATGGGGCACGGTGTTATCAGTATGCTGATGACACCCAAATTTATTTCTCTATGTCTCCGACTCTTGCAGTGACCAAGGATGGCATCTCTCCTCTAAATGCCTGCCTTGAGTTGGTAATGGGATGGATGAAGGAAAACAAACTCAAGTTGAATCCAGAGAAAATGGAGGTACTAGCTATAGGATCCCTGGGCCCTGGCAGAGAACTTTGCCAACTTGTCCTAGACAGGGTCACACTTCCCCTAAAGGATGAAGGGCATCGTTTGGGAGTACTCCTAGATCCGTCTCTGCAGTTGACATCTCAAGTAGATGCGATGGCTAGGAGTGCTTGGTATCAACTTCGGTTGATACGCCAACTGCGCCCTTACCTGGACCAAAAGGACCTTGAAGCAGTGGTACTTGCACTGGTAATCTCTCATTTAGATTTCTGTAATGCACTCTACATGGGGCTACCTTTGTACCAAATTTGAAAGCTTCAATTAGTTCAAAATGCAGCAGCTAGATTGGTCACCAGGGCATCGAGGTTTGACCATATAACACCAATACTAAATCTCTGCACTGGCTACCGATTAGCTTCCGGGAGCAATACAAAGTGTTGGTTATTACCTTTAAAGCCCTAAATGGCTTGGGCCCGAGTTACTTGAGGGAACGCCTCTCCCTACACAATCCGTCCCACAATCTCAGAATAACTGGGAAGAAATCACTAGACTACGTATATACTAAGCTAGTGACCACTTCCCACAGAGCATTTTCCACCGTGGCCCCCAAGTTGTGGAATTATTTGCCGGAAGAAATCCGTCTCATAACCACCTTAGATGCTTTCAAGAAGGCACTGAAGACGGAACTCTTTTGGTGAACCTACCCACTAAACCTGCTGTAAAATTCTCACCTCTGTCAGTATTGTATGTTTTTTATGGAGAGTCAACCAGCTGTATTGTATTGACAGTAATGTATATATATTTTATGCTATGTATTTAATAGTGTTGAAATATGTTTTTATTGTTGAAATTTGCTGACTGCTGTAATCCCGCCTTGATCCGCAGGGAGAGGTGGGAAATAGAAATA
>NC_056526.1:182764248-182793425 GCF_019175285.1 Sceloporus undulatus | reverse complement strand
TATTATTATTATTATTATTATTATTATTATTATTATTATTATTATTATTACAGAACTCTAATAGGGTGAGACAGCTAAGAAATCTTTTACCAGTAGGCATGGATATATGAGGAAGGCTAATAGTACTGTTGCTGTACATTGGCCACATCATGAGAAAGCACGACCCATTAGGATAGTAGTAGTAGTAGTAGTAATAATAATAATAATAATAATAATAATAATAATAATAATTTATTTTTATCTCGCCTCTCCCATAGGGTTGAGGCAGCTTACAACTACAATAAAATCCGTACACTATAAATAAACCCTGCTATTCCCTCCCTCCTTACACATATGTTGGTAAGCCTAAATACTCTAAAAGAACTAGGTCTCATCTGGTCCTAGAAGCTAAGCAAGGTCAGACCTGGTTAGTACTTGGATGGGAGCTCCTACAAAGTGTTGTAGGCTATATTTCAGAAGAAGGAACTGGCAAAGCCACCTCTGACTATTCCTTGCCAAAGAAAACTCTTTGAAATTCATGGGGTCACTGTAAATTAACAGACAACGTGAAGGGCACATACACAAACATACAAGTCCTGAGACTTGGGATGCCACAGAGATCACAAGCTCCCAGAGATAAAGGGCTATAAGGAAGATGTCAAATTAATCTGAATGGAGAAAAATTGGTAGATGCCCAGGGAAAGTTGCTTGGAGTGTAAAAAAAGAATAGAAAAATCTACAATGGGCCCTTGGTATCTAATGGGGTTTGGTTCCAGGACCGGCCCTCCATGGATACTCAAGTCACATTAAATACAATGGCATAGTAAAATGGTGTCCCTTATGTAAAATGGCAAAAATCAACCTTTACGTTTTGGGGTGTGTGTGTAATCAAGCAGCATTTGTCTTATGCAATGTCCTGTGAAAACATTCAGAAATCTTAGGAGTCTAATTATAATGTTAAAATACCCTGGTAAGAGGAAGTTGAGGCTTTTTAATTCAGAGATATGAAGGCAGGCCCTGCATCCCTTATCAGTTCTAAAGAAATTACACTGAAAAGCCATGCAAGATGTCACACAGAGTGCACAAAGAGAGAAGCTGATGCAGAGTAGGTTGTTTATTCTGGCACTCTGACAAAATGAAATATATACGTGGCTTAGGGTTGGTAGGTTTTGAAAACAACAATGAAGGACAGTTGAAATTCATGATATGAAAGGTTGACAGTCAGATAGTGACTATGAAAAAGTCATGTTCTACCTGAAAATCTAATAGAAGTATTAGTCTCCATTAACCTAGTCATCTATTTCTCTGTAAAATGAACATTTTGTCTACATTCACCAAATACATAATGCACAAACTTGTGTCTTTATGATAATCTGTATTTAGAGGGGTTTTTTGGCATGCATCAGAAAAAAAATGCTTGAAAGTCATTATTAAAATTCAGGGTAACCTCAGATATGGTTAGATTTAGAAACATTGGTTCCTCTCATCACTCAATTTAGTTAAGTTCTGAGATCCCACTGTATTTGCCATAGCCACCAATGGTAACAGAATTCAGCACTCCAACTGCCCTGTCCAGCTACCTCTGCATCTGCTTCCACATCAGTTGCTGAAGCATTTAAAATGCCTTCCCATCCAGTAGTATAAATGGGCAGACAATTGGTGTTAAAAGTGCATAACTCCTTGCAAGAATGAGTATATTTATCTTTTGATCCTGCCTGATAGCATTCCAGTTATAATGGTATTGCAAGCTGCGCAACCCCCAAAAGTGTCAGATTTAGGGGCTGAAAAGCCTTTGGGGTCTAAGAGTTAACACATTTTCTGGAAATTAAACCACATAGTTTTGGGGGTTCCCAAATTGCTTGAGGGGAACTCCTTCATTCCTTCCTTTTTTCATGAGGTTTTACATTGTAATCCCATGTCTACAGCACAATTGATGCTGAGCTTCCCATCGTAAAATAGTAATTGCTGTGACAATGTAATCCTTAGGTGTTTAATTCAAAATTCTGCATGTAAGGAATAATAATGTGATTCCAAAAATGAGAGTGATGTTGATTCTAACCCCTCTCTCTTTTGTTTGTTTGATAGAGTTAAAATCTTGGTAGTTGGGAAGGCTATACTGTGGATGTAGCACGTCAAGGTATGACAAAGTCCCCTATGATATTCTTGCTAACAAGCTAGTAAAATGTAGGCTAAAGAATGTGATTGTTAGGTGCATTTGTAAGTGGTTGACTAACCAAACTCAAAGGATGCTCACCAGTGGATCCTCTTCACCCTGGAGAGAAATGGCAAGCAAAAAGGATTCTGCCCTGGGTCCAGTACTATTCAACATCTTTATCAATGACTTGGGTGATGGAATAAAGGACATGCTTATCAAATTTGCATATGACATCAAATTAGGACAGATAGTGAATACCCCAGAGGACAGGATCAAAATTCAAAATGACTGATTGGCGAGCTGGTCCAAAACTAACCAAATGAACTTCAACAGGGAGAAATGTACAGTACTAATCTTGTACTATTCTTAGAAATGTACTACTCTTAGAAAAAAATGAAATGCGCAGATACAGAATGACACCTGACCTGACAACAGTACATGTGGAATGGATCTAGGAGTCTTATAGACCACAAACTAAGCATGAGTCAATAATGTGATGCGGCAGTTTAAAAAGTGAATGCAATTCTAGCCTGCATCAATAGGAAAATAGGAATATAGTGTCCAGATCAAGGAAGTAATAGTGCCACTTTATTCTGCTTTGGTCAGGCCTCACCTGGAAAATTGTGTCCATTTGTGGACACCACAATTCAAGAAGGATGTTAATAGTTGGTTTGTGTCCAGGAAAGGGCAACCAAAATTGTGAAAGATCTAGAAAGCAGGCCTTATGATGAGCAACTTAGGGAGATAGGTATGTTTAGCCTGAGAACAAAAGGTTAAGAGATGACATGATAACCATGTTTAAATATTTGAAGGGATGTCAAATTGAGGATGGAGCAAGCTTGTTTTCTGCTGCTCCAGACCCAGACCAATGGATTCAAACTACAAGAAAAGGGATTCTACCTTAACATTAGGAAGAATGTCCTGATAGTAATAGCTGTTCAACAGTTGAATACACTGCCTTGGAGTGTAGTGGAGTCTTCTTCTTTGGAGGTTTTTAAATAGAGGCTGGAAGCCCATCTCTCGGAAATGCTTTGATTGTGTATTCTTGCATGGAAGGGAGTTGGACTCAATGGTCCATGTGGTCTCTTCCATTTGGTAGTCAGTAAAGTTTTTGTAAGAGGGAGTTTCTGTTCTCCTCGTGAGCAGGTCCAGTCAGCAGTCTAGCCACAACATCTTGGGCCCACAAAAGTTCCCCAAGGCAGTTCGCCAAGGCTGGCAAGGCAGCCCCAGATAGAATGGGGTACCCTGATGCAAATTGGATTGGATCAAGCCATGTTTCACTGTGGGCAAATAAACTGCAAAAGAATTAAAAGTGCATGATTTTTTAGAAGTTTGCACCAACAGTACATCTAGCTTACAACACATAGTTTGGCAGTCTTTTCACTGTTGCAGCTTTGTTGCTGATCTCTCCTCCTACCCCAGTTGTTGCTGTAAATCCCCTCTCATGAAAGCAGTCACATTATTTAGAGGCAGCAGTCTTTGAAGGTAGGGGCATTCCCAAGAAAGCGATAGATAATTAAGAGGAAACAGATGTCCTTTCTTCTGTTGAGGTTAAATAGATAACAAAGTGCCATTTCATTCAAACAGTTGGATCAAGAGAAAGGGAAATGGATGAGAAATGCTGGTTCAGTTTACTGCTTGTACTCCGAAATACACTGATAGCTGCCTTTAGGGACTTTTTTTTCACCCATTTCATCCTTCCTTCAAAACCAATGAGGATGAAAAGTTCCTTTAATTGCAGATCTGACAGAGATCAAAAACACAGCCTGCAGCCTTCTTTAAATCATCATCTTTAGGCTGAATTTCAAGAGAAAGCTGAAAGTTAACATATAGACTAAAATAATTTTCTGTGCATATGTACACTACTTGCACATTTGTTCCCCGTTACTTCTAAGACTGTGTCTTTGTTTTGTTGTGTGCCTGATTTTAGACCAGCAAGTACTATAACATCTGCTTAAGAAAATGGCCAGGAAAAAAAGGCTTTAAAACCTACTTGAAGACCTGCATTAATGGGTCCATAGACAGGTCAGTTAGAATTGAAATTCCATAAATATGGGGCCACCACTGAATGAGGTCTAATGCTTTGGTTAGTTTAATGGATCTTAATAGCAAGTGCACAAGAAGGATTCCTGATGCTGATCTCAAAGTATATTGGTATGGGTGAAGACACCTCTTAAAGGCAGAGGTAGGAATTATTACTTTTGGAGATTGCTATTCCCAGAATTTCCCCAGAATTGGGGGACTACAATTCCCAGTAACCATGCTGGGTAGGAATTCTGGGAATTGTAATCCAAGAGAAGTAGCACCGTTAAGTTCTGCTCAAAAGGAGTGAATCAGCATGCATAGAAGTCATCTTTCTCTATGGCGCAAGGCCTTTTAAGTTATTTCATTATTGTGTGGTTCATGGTATAAATGTGGGTGTCTTAAAAATACCAAATAAGAAAAGTCAGCCATGAAACATCTGCATGATTATTGGGTGGGGACCCAGGCTGTGAAGGATTGTGCATGGCTGTTGGGCTGGAGATTACGGCACCTTCCTTGTGGCTTTTCTACTAAGCCAAGCCAGCGTTGCTTCAAAAGTAGTAACATCTTGTCCACTTCTGGCTCAACTCAAGCAGCAACTTGCAGGTGCAGCAGTTTCAGCATTCAGTACTTTGCACACAGTAAAATAAAATCCTCTTGGCATCCAAATTACCATAAGTCGACCTCATGTATAAATCGAGGGCAGGCTTTGGGGCCAAAATTATGGACTTTGGTATGACCCATGGATAAGTCGAGAGTAAAATTTAGGGCCACATAACAGAGGATTGAAAGGATGAAATGAAGGAAACAATGCCAAAGAACTTAGAAAATTCCAGCATTAATTTAATAACCATTTAGTTATAATGCTACATGTTTGTCTTTATAAGATTACTAGAATATAAAATAAAAAATTAGGAGGTAAGCAGGTTCAATTTTTTAAAAAAGAATACAATATGAATTAGTACATAATGATATGCAAAGGATGGAAATATTGGGAACCAGGAAGTTTAGTTGTTAACATAAGTTATATGTTTGAATGTTTTAATAGTGATGGGTTTATGTGTGTATCATAATAGTTAGTAAGTGTTGACAGGATGGAAGGATGTGTGTATGGTGTAGATATATCTGTATAGGTGTATGTATGGACTAGGTAGGTACATATGTCTAGTTGTCTATTTGTATAGAATATGTATGTATTTGTATACTGTATGTAGGTTGTAGGAAGTATGTATATGTATTGTGTTGAAACGTTGATAAATGTTATTTTATGTATTTTATATATAAAACTTAATAAGGATATAATTAAAAAAGAAAGAAAGAAAATTCTAGCAGGCATAGCTTTTTGTGTTCACAGTAAAGGCTGGATGGATGAGAGAACAGAGGTGTGTCAGTGCTTCCAGGACAGATTATACTCTTGCCTTTCACCAGGGGATGGTTCCTTTTGTAAAATAAGAGTTAAAAGTACAGAACTAACTTTGACCCGTGGATAAGTTGGCTTTGGTTTTTGAGGCCAATTTTTTAACTAAAATTTCTAGACGTATACGTGAGTATATACAGTAGGCAACATGGGAAACTGGAATCAAGAACAAGAGTGAGGAAATGGCTACCATTGGGGCCACATTTTGTGGATTTTGAAGCCTCCTGCACCCATTTAATTTTTCAGGTTTCCCCTAAATTTGCCTGCAGTCATTACAAGTGCCTTATAATAATAACAACTACAATAACAACAACAACAATTTATTTATTTGTATCCTGCCTCTCCCGTTTGAGGAAACTTTTGTAGAACACAGTGCTTTTATCCCTTTAACCCATCTCTCCCATCTACCTTAAAATTGGGGAAGGAAACCTCAAAATTGCCCCCAGATCAGCAAAAAAGCCAAAGCCGGTAGTGCTGTGACATCACTTCAGGAAATGCCAGTGCATCCTGCTGGGTTGTGTGGGGTCAGTAAATTATCCCTCCCTGCTCTGTGTTAGCATTGCCCACCTGGGCAAATTTGCATGCCCCCCCCAATTTTACATGATGTATTTCATGTTTGCTAGTTAGGTTGGGGTAAGGCACTGGGGTTTCCATTGGGCAGCTTTTCCAGCTATCTTTGTGGCTCATTATATGTTATGCAAATGTAGCATGCAATTGAGTCTTCCTTTTTTTATTTCCAAATAAGCATGCAGTGGCCCAGTCTGGATTGGGACTGCTGTGTGCAGATGAGGGAGGCTTCAGCTTCCCCTACTGATGGGTTTCCCCCTTCCCCAAATTTCCCTTCCCTACCCCAGTTATTGCTTTTCAAAAGATAAAAAAACCTCAGTTGCCACCAATGGAATTTATTTACCCTTTAAGTGCTGAATTTGGGGTTCAATTCAATGAACGTGGTGTGAGGTTGAATGTAAGGGTCAGAAAAAAGCTGACGGGGGAGACAGTTACTTCATGGATTTATTTATAAAAATATTTTTCCATTTTCTGTTGTGGAATCCCAGGGAGGGGAATAATTTAAAACACTTTCCTCTTCACTCAAGGCCATTCTACATGCCATAACTCCTTCCACATTCCCCGAGGTGTTGAAGCACGATAAGCAAACGTGTTTGCCAACCTTGAGAACAAGAATAAAATAAATTCGGAGTATGTTTGGGCTTTTGATGCTTATTCTCTAGGTAGTCATTTGGGACTTTCCTAGGCTGCAGGGCCCTAGATATTGAGACCTTCAGTTTTAATAGCACTGCCAGTCAACTATTTCTAAAACAAAATACTCTAGCAAATAGCAAATACATTTCTATACCACTTATCAGTGCACTTCAGCACTCCCTAAGCAGTTTACAATGTCTAAGCTAATTGCCCCCAACAATCTGGGTATTCATTTTAGCAACCTCCTTGGAAGGATGCAAGCCTGAGCCAACCTGAGCCCTTTTGCTGGTATTGAACTCACCTTATGGCTTTGAGTGAGAGGCTGCAGTACAGGCATTTAACCACTGCGCCACCAGGTGCCACTAGAACTTGCAAAGAATAGTAATCTATCTACCAAATCACTGCTGATGCTCCATAGACTGTCTATGTTCTGCATCCATAAGAGCACCTGATTCCTCATTGTGTCCTTCTCAGCTCCTCTTTAATAGCCCCATTCACTTTAGGAGCTACTGGCTTGCTAAAAATGTCATTCATCATCTAGTTTCCAGTGAATACAGTTTTCAAGATAACTAAGGCAGAGTTTCCTGCCTTGCCCTCAGTCTTCTATGGTAAACATCCCTTATGCAATGCTTTCTGCAAAGGACATCTAAGGTCAAGAAATGGACCTGATTCATGCAGGTCTTGGATGGGCAAAAAACTTTACATACATGCAGATATGTAGTTTGATCGATACCTACAGTTTATGGCCCTGTCTGGAAGACCTATCTAAGCCACTGTAGATGATGGACATGATGTGGTCTAGAAACTCAGTAAAGTCCTATTATTGTTTAATTTTGCAACTTTGAGTGGCAAAATGCAGCACATGCGAACGTAGACCCTACAAGCTCTCAAAAACATGGTAGATTAGCCCTTTTCCAAGATGGTGCCCTCCAGCTGTGTTGGATTGCAGCTCCTAAAGAATTATGGAGATATAGAGGACATCAAGTTGGAAAAGGTGGCAGTAGAAAGTTCTATTTCGTTTAGCTAATCGGAAGATAAAAGCTGGCATCACAGTTTATTTATAACAGGCAGGGGGCAACTGGAGACAATCCAGGACCACACCAAATCCATTATTATTATTATTATTATTATTAACCTTTATTTATAAAGCGCTGTAAGTTTACACAGCGCTGTACATCAATTTTTTAGTCAGACGGTTCCCTGCCCTCAGGCTTACAATCTAAGAAGACATGACACAAAAGGAGAAGGGAGTGGTGGTGGGGAATAGGATCAGGTCCAGCAGATCTTTTCCACCTCCGAGGCCTGGACCAAGGCAGATGGACTGGAGGAAGGGCTTGGCTTCTTGATGGATGGTTAGAAGGAGGCTTCCTGGGTCAGAGAGGGGCTCACCTCTGGGAATGCTTCTCTAAACAATATAGTCTTTAACTCAGTTTTGAAACTGGGTAGAGAAGTGATGAGGTGTGCATGTGGGGGAAGAAGGTTCCAGGAGTAAGGGGCAGCAAGCGAGAAGGGACGAATTCGGGAGGGGGCAGTGGTAGTCCATCCCCCTTGATCTCTCCAGAGGCCATGTCCACCTTTTTCATATAGTAGTTTCTTCGACAGAAAAGTTGTTAAAGGTCTGCCAAAAGATGGATAAATGTGCTTCAGGGAGCATAGTTAAAATGCTATTAAACTATTCCAGATAGCATAATTAAAACTGACAATTACTGTATATACTTGACTATAGGTTGACCTCATATATAAGTTGAGGGCAGCTTTGGGGGACAAAATTATGGACTTTGATATGACTTGTGGATAAGTAGAAGGTAAAACTTAGAGGCATGCAAGAAAGGATGTAAAGGACAAAGCAAAGGAAAGGATGCCAAAGAACTTACTAAATTCCAGGAGGCCTAACTGTTTGTGCTCACCCTAAAGGCTGGATGGATGAGGAGGGAACTACCATAAATGGTGGTTGTGAGATGTGATGGGGAGGTGACCAAGCACCTAAGAAAACATATACATTTCAAAAAAGATGAAAAGGCAAAGGCAAGAAAATGGTGACTACATTAATAGTGATTATAGCCTTTAATTTTCATGTGATACCTTTGATTTTAACCCAGAAAATCTGACAAATATACATCAATGTCTCATGCAAATCCTTAAAAGCTGAATTCTTCTTGGTGTTCCTCTAAGGGAAATACCCAAAGAGCTGCCACTGCTGCCATTTTCCCAACCAAGCATTCAGAAATGTCAGAAGTGGCACCATGGGAGAGACAGTAGATGGGGTTGGTGCTTCTTTTAGACTTTCTTGGGATGGACTAAGCTCTCACCTTTCTCCACTCTATTCAGAGAATGGAATGGTTCCTTTTTTTCCTCATAAGAGTTAAATTACAGTACAGTATTGACCCATGGATAAGTCAACTCAGTTTTGAGGGTCAAGTTTTTGACTAAAATTTCTAGACTTATACATGAATATATACAGTATTCTCCCTGGAGACGTCTGGGATCATAATTGTCCAAATTCAGGCTAATTTGCTGTGGTATGGGGGCCAGGGGTCTTCTCCAGAAGGCTTGGCAAGGAAATTAGTATGGGAGGAGTGATCTAGGAAATGTGATGCAAAAGAGATTTTTCAAGCTACCTCTTTCATAGTGCCTTGGCTTGAAGCAGCCCATCAAGGCCAGGCTTTCAAGAAATTTACAGCCTAGAGCCACTCACCACTTCCTCCTCCTCTCTCACTTGTACAGCCACTGGTTTTGCCTCCCCGTGTGAGCTCAGAAAGTGTGCGACCACTTATGTTGTGGTCTATTGTGTGACCAGTTTGCTGCTACACTAGAGGATCCGAGCCCTTGTCCTTACAGCATGCCTAGTTCATAGAATCATAGAGTTGGAAGAGACCACAAGGGCCATCCAGTCCAACCCCCTGCCATACAGGAACTCACAATCAAAGCATACCCGACAGATGACCATCCAGCCTCTGTTTAAAAACCTCCAAAGAAGGAGACTCCGCACACTCTCTGAGGGAGTGTGTTCCACTGTTGAACAGCCCTTACTATCAGGAAGTTCTTCCTTATGTTTAGGTAGAATCCCTTTTCCTGTAGCTTCCATCCATTGTTCCATGTCCTATTCTCTGGAGCAACAGAAAACAAGCTTGCTCCATCTGCAATATGACATCCCTTCAAATATTTAAACTGGCTATCATATCACCTTTTAACTGTCTCTTCTCCAGGCGAAAGATACCCATCTCCCAAAGTCTCCCATTATAAGACATGGTTTCCAGACCCTTCACCATTTTGGTGGCCCTCCTCTGGACACACTCCAGTTTCTCAACATCCTTTTTTAATTGTGGGTCCCAGAACTGGACACAGGATTCCAGGTGAGGCCTGTCCAAAGCAGAATACAGTGGCACTATTACTTCCCTTGATCTAGACACTTGTAGTTGTGCTCTACTTCCTATACTCCATAACATGGGAAGGATTCAGTATTTCACAACACAGCCCTGTCTCCCACAGGGCCATCACGGGATCTTCAGCTTACAGGGGTACCCCGGGTTATGAATTTAATTCGTTCCGCCGCCGCTTTCGTAACCCGAAAGGCTTTCGCAAGCCGAAAACCCATAGGCGCTAATGGGGAAAAGCCGCGATTTGGTGCGAAAAAGCGCCGAAAAGCACCAAAATTTCTTTCGTAACCCGAAATAACCTTCGTAAACCGGAACAGTTTTTTTCAATTGATTTTTTTCGTAACCCGGAAATTTCGTAAGGCGGCGCATTCGTATCCCGGGGTACCACTGTATTTGATTTTATTACTACCCTTCAAAGATAACATCCCCTTTTTAGGTTGCCCATTTAATTTCAGGCCAAAGTCAGTAATGCTTCTTCTTATATTTGAATATTTTTATGTTCCAGTTATTTCTGCCAAATTTATGAAGAAATTAACAATATTTGAAAAATTCATAAGAAAAATGAATGGTGGAATTAAAGAGATACAGCTTTTTTGCCAATTGCATGAAGAAATTTACAATGTTTGCAGGGGTCTTTAAAAATGAATGAACAGAATGGAATTTTCAATAGTCTATTTTATTCAAGAGGAACAGCTGTTCTATGATGCCATCCACCTGTTCAAAATATGGAACCCTTCAGAACAACAACAACAACAACAACAACAACACAACCAAAACAAAGCAAAAAACACCAGAGGTAGCAGCGTGCTTCAGCACCACTTACTTGTTTGAGTTAACAATGCCAGATTTATATAAGTTAACACTCTAAAGGTCTGCCTGGTTGAACAAATCTGTCAATTTTATTTTCTTCCTGAATTCAGTTTAAGTAACAAAAACAAAACAAGTTATGTTTGTGAAAAACTTTGTAAAATGTTGAAAGTTCATGTTCAAATTTGAGCAAAATGAAATTCTTACAAGTCCCTAATGCAGAATGAGGCAAATTTAGCAAAGCTTCTAGGGCTGCGTCTACACTGCATATTTAATCTAGTTTGACACTGCTTTAACTGCCATGGCTCAATGTTATGGAATTCTGGGATTTGTAGTTTTGTGAGACATTTCCCCTCTCTGTCAAAAAGAAACTATAAATCCTAGGATTTTATAGGATGGAGCCATGACAGTTAAAGCAATGTCAAACTGCATTAATTTGACAGTGTGGTAACAGCACTGGTAACTATCAATTAGAATCCTTTACAAATACCTGGTTCAAAATAGATGCAGCAATGCCCCTTGTAATGGTAAAAGTAGCTTGGGTATTTTTGTTTGTTTAATCAGCATAATTTGCCAGATACTTAACTCTTATTATTATGTCTGTAAGTTTTCTGGTTCTGTTACCAAATTGCAAACTCAGCTATAAATTCTACGGGAAGCATAATGGGGAATACACAATGATGCAACTTTGCATAAATGAGACTTAAAACAGCTGACGTAAAGTGGGGCTCTATGAAATAAATAGAAGCCTCTTGCCTACCAAAGGTCCATTCAACAAGAATTAAGGACTGCTTCCATTCTGGAAGAGTGGAGCTGACAACTAAAGCCAAAATGCAATCTCACCGTCTTATCATCCTTTGGGTGCTGTTTCTTGCCTGTCATATAACTGTTGCCAGTAAGTATCATCTTGTTTTTGTCCTTTAGCGATCCTTTCCCTTTAACTTTGCATTACAGGTTGCTTCTCCTTTATCCAGAATTCCAAAAATTGAAATACTGTATTCCATAAACCAAAGCTTTTTTTCATGGGCAGCTGAGATAGTGACACCTTTGCTTTCCGAAGGGTCAGTGCACACAAAAGTTGTTTCACGCACAAAATTATTTTTTTTAAATTGTATAAAATTACCTTCAGGCTATGTTCATATGAAACAAATGAATATTATGTTTAGACTTGGGTCCCATCTCCAAAATATCTCATTATGTACATATATGCAAATACTAATAGTCCAAAATAAAAAATACAAATACAAAACACTGCTGGGTCCAAGCATTTTGGATAAGGGCGATGCAACCTATATGCACAGTTGGACCTGCAGGAGATCTGTTCCGGATCTAAGCCCATTCCAACTTTTCCAGGGTATTTCCATTCGCGGAGTGTGTGTATGTGGCTTGGGAGTCCCCAATAATTGGCTGAGTGAGCAAAGGAGGAAAAAAGAAGTCTGACCTAGTAGGGATCTGTTCACACTAAAGAATTACAGCACTTTGGAGTTTATCACACGGGGTTTATCCTATGCAGTAGCCAAGGACTGTGGGTTTTGAGAGCCAGTGTGGTGTGATGATTTGAGTGTTCGATTATGACTCTGGAGACCAGGGTTCAATTGCCAGCTTGGCCATTAAACCCACTCAGTGACCATGGGCAAGTCACATGCTCTCAGCCTCAGGGGAAGGCAATGGTAAACCTCCTCTGAACAAATCTTCCCAAGAAAACTCCATGACAGGGCCACCTTAGGGACTCCATAAGTTGGAAATGACTTGAAGGCACACAACAACAACAACAACAACAACCTTCTCTCTCAGAGAGTGCTGGTGCCACAACAAACTGCAAAGCCCAGGATTCCATAGGATGGAGCCACATGACACTTAAAGCAGTGTCAAACTGCATTAATTCTGCAGTGTGGCGGCAACTTGAGTTTGCTCTCAAAACCAAAACAAAGACCCTTTCTTTAAAAAACTGAAACCAAATTAACTGAAATCTCTGTAGCCTTGTTGTCAAAATTATAAGCCTCCAGAGCCCTGCAGATGAAAAAACTGGAAAGTAATGCTGATTTTATCAGGGCTGGACAACACAAGGGTACACTTCATAGTAGCAGTAGGAAGTTGTTGTAGCATGATGTTGAGTTATCCTTGTCTTACCGCACCGGTTTCTGTATCCTACAGATATCTTTGACCCTACAATTAGCTTATCCTGCAAGTGTTCAAGAGTGACGTACCGATTCATCCATCCTAACAAATATGCAAGAGTGGAAATCTTTCCTGCTGGAATCACCTGCAAGAACATGGAAATAATGTAAGTGTCTGCCTTCATTTATTTTGTGGTGGAGTTTTCCTGTGAAGGAAAAGATGGTTTATTCATAAATTTTCAGGTTCAAGTTGGGGTATTAAGACTGAAAACAGATACTGTATAAACCCCTTGGCGAATACACCCATGGCATCTTTGGTACTACACAAATGTAGCACTTTGATACTATGTTGACTGTCATGGTTTCATCCTATGAAACCTGGGGTCTGTTGTTCGGAGGAGCACTGCAGCTCTATGGCAGAAATTTCCAAATGCTCCAATAAAACTACAAATACCAAGATCCTATAGGATAGAGCTATACTAGGCAGTTAAAATTAGTTATTAATTAAAATGTTTATTCTTGTTGTGTGCCTTCAAGTCATTTCTGACTTATAGATAGCCTAAGGCAAACCTATCATGGGGTTTTCTGGGGCTGAGAGTGTGTAATGCACCTAAGGTCACCCAATGGGTTTCTATGGCCAAGCAGGGAATCGAACTCTGATCTCCAAAGTTGAAGTCTAATGCTCAGACCACTACACCATGCTGGCTTTCAAGAAATAATTTTTTTTGATTTCCCACTCTATATCCAAGGATATTAGAATGACACATAGCAACATCGATTTAGGACAATTTATTAACAATAACAATAATATATTAAAGAATGTATTAAATAATGTATCACTTAAAAGAGTATAAAAATGCTATAATTGCGGAGTGTGAAAGAGAGCCAGTTTTTTTGCTCCTTGGTCAGATTTGGGGTGCCACCCACCAACTTACTTTTTATTTCAAAAGTTACCACAAAAGTGAAGTGACTAAGGCTGAAGAATTAATACAGTAGGACACTGCTTTAACAAATGCTGTGGAATTCTGGGATTTGTAGTTTTGTGAGAGGTTTATCCTTCTCTGTCAACAAGCCCTCTCCCTCCTAGGTTAGAAAGTTGTATTTCTTGTTGAACCTAAGGGGGCAGAATTCAGAGATATAACCATGTTCATCTGGAATATCAGTATACAAAGGGATCTAGTAGTACCTTTAAATTGATTTTTGTAGACTTGGGGTGCATCTACACTGTAGAAACAATGCAGTATGACACCACTTTCGCTGCCGTGGCTCCATCCTACAGAATCCTGGCAGGGACGTAGCCAAGTGGGGGGATCTTGGGGTCCAGACCCCCCCTTTCATTAGAAAAATGAATGGTGTGTGCTGCTGCGCCGCTGCACCCAAGCCCCATTATAATGGTGGCACTTAGTCTGGACCCCCCCCCCTTCCTAAAATCCTGGCTACGTCCCTGATCCTGGGATTTGTAGTTTTGTGAGGCAGCAGCACTCTTTGGCAGCGAAGACTAAATTCTTTGTAAAACTACCGACCCCAGGATTGCATAGGATGGAGCTACAGCACAAAAAGTGGTATCAAACTGCATTATTTCTACACTGCAGATGCACACTTTGCTCTACTTCCTCAGATGCATGGAGAGGGTATAGACTTACCGTAGGTCCAAAAACACACTGCAAAAATAATCCAGTTTGAAACCACTTTAACTGCCCTGGCTCAGTGCTAGGGGATCCTGGGAACTGTAGTTTATGGTGGAACCAGAGCTCTCTGACAGAGGTAGCTAAACATCTCACAAGACTATAGTTCCCAGAATTCCTTAGCACTGAGCCAGGGCAGTTAAAGCAGCCTCAAACTGGATTATTTCTGCAGTGTGTTTTGGAAAATTTATGCTACAACTTCTTCCGCTCAGGTAGTATCAAAGGTGCTACAAGATCCCTTTGCTGAACTTAAATCTTTCTGCTTGGCACAAACTTGGAAAGAGACACACCATCAAATCTATTTGTTTTACAGAATCACGCTGAAGAGAGGAAACAACAAAGTGTGTATTGATCCTCAGTCTAGATGGGTGAAGAATTTAGTGAAGGTGATGGAAAACACGTAAGTTCCAACATGATGTCTCTTCCCTGCTTCGGGTCCACCTGGCTTTCCTAGCCGATATTGTCCAAATGAGGAGTGAGGATTTTTGGCTCTCTAGTTTATCTGACCTGCAACTCCCATCAGTTTTACCAGTATAGCCAACAATATGTTATTAGGAAGTTTTACTTCAAAGGTTTCTTCACCCTAAGTCGACTGTGGGAACGGTTGGTGACTTCTGTGTCAGTGGGTCAATGAATCCACTCTGAGTTTTAGTTCAAAAAGTGTAATGCAGGAGTGAGCAAAGTATGGCCCGTGGGCCACATGCAGCACTCAGGGCTGCTTTCTGGTTCCTTGGGCCCCTATGGATCAAAGGATTATGCCCTCAAATGCCCTCTCAGAGGTGTGTGGGGCAATTTCCCCATGTTTTCCCCCCCAGGTTAAGTAAACAAGTGACCTTCTCCCATACCACACTGTATTTCTATATGTGTATTTTTTGTGTGCCTTCAAGTCATTTCCAACTTATGGTGACCCCCAAGGCAAACCTATTGTGGGGTTTTCTTGGCAAGATTTGTTCAGAGGAGGTTTGCCATTGCCTTCCTCTGAGGCTGAGAGAGTGCGACTTGCCCAAGGTCACCCAGTAGGTTTCAAGACTGAGTGAGGAGCCTGGTCTCCAGAGCCATAGTCCAATGCTCAAACCCCTCCGCCACAGTGGTTCACATTTCTATATACTGCTAAATATTACTAATATTACTAAATTACTTCTTGTTTTGAAAAGAAGGCTTCTCCCAGGTCTAAAATAATGTGGGGAGAGTGGATGTGTTGATTAAAAAAATGGCTTCTCCTGGGCCTAAAATGCATCCCACAAAACCTTTTCTTGTATTGGGGGGTCCACCTTTTTTTGTGGTGGGCACAGTAGGGAGTAGCCTGGGGGAGCTAATGCATTATGCAGCTCCCTAATACCCCACAATTGCCCACTTCTGCTTTAAAAAACTATCCAAGGTACCGCACAGTATTTCTATATAGTGCTAAAGATTACTAAAACAATATTAATAAAAAATTATTGAAATAAAATGAAACTAATATTACTAAAATATTAGTAATTTTAAAAATACTAACTTTACTCTTAAATTGTAAATCCCATCCATCGCTGAATGTGATAGCAATAGCCATGACATAAACAACTAGCAAAACAAAAAATATACCTTTAAATCACAATATCATGCTCAAAATATATTTATATTTGCATAGCTTCAAGAAGGTAAAGTAAAAACTTGGTTAGATGTGATGTTCTTGAAGAAAAAATTAAGAGTGAAGCATAAATAAATGAAAAACCTGAGGCCTCTCCTTTCTCTGCCCATTGAGCCTTGTACCATTCACTCCTTCTCTTCCGCTGAGCTCTAGGGTTTTAAAGGGATGTGGGCAAATGTCACAGCCCATTTCTGCCAAAAGATAGACCAGTGGTGTCACCCCTTTAGAGTGTCACTTGGTGTCATCCTCCTAGTGATACCCCTGAGTGAAGCTATTTGTGAAATGTGGACAATGGCTGCCCTTGGAGTGGCTGGAGAGGATCAGGCAGGCCATTCAAGGTCTTCTGCAGCCTTGGTGGGCCATAGACTTTCCTACCCTGGGTTAACTTCACAACAGCTCCTTTTGGGTAAAGGCATGGTGCTTGGGGCCTCTTTTCTGTCTTACCTTCATTTATTTTACTCTCTATTTTCCTACAGGAATGAAGCTTCTTCTTGAAATGCACCAAGGTCTGAGATGTTCCAGGAAGCATAGATAACTCACAAATCCCAAATGTGAAATGCAATTTCTTCCTTCCTTTTTGCTTTTTTCATTAATTCTGCCTTGGAGAACAATGCTACTGATCACGTAACTGTTTCAGCGTCCATTAGAACCCAGTTAGGCTGTGCTTGCCCTGCTGAAAATCTGCAATTCCAATGCATCTTCTCATACCATGTGTGCCTATGCCCAATATGTATCTCATCCTAAGGTCAATCATTAAACAATTCTCCATATTAGGGCTGCAAAAGACATCTGTTTGCCCCTGTAACTGTGGAAACAGTAGTGCAAATACAATTTCATGAGGACATTTCTTCTAGCCTGCTCTGCTCACCCATAGGTCTAAAATGCTGAAAGGAAGAGAGAGAGAGAGAGAGAATGCCATTATAAAGCCTCAGCAGTGCAGCCCCGTTTTAAGGCAAGGGCTGGGTCTTGGAAACTTTTCCAAAACTCAGACTTGCCTTCCATGTATTTTCCTTATCAAACAAGAGGAAAAAGAGAGGCCAGAGTACAGTCATTCCTCTGTATCCACAGATTTTTTTATTCACCAGTTCAAGAATCCATAGGTTGAAAATATTTTTAATAAGTATAAATTGCCAATAGCAAATCTTGATTTTGCCATTTTATATAAGAGACACCATTTTACTATGCCATTGTATTTAATGGGACTTGAGTATCAATGGGTTTAGTTATCCACAGGAGGGTCCTGGAACCAAACCCCAGCCAGTAGATACCAAGGGCCCACTTGGTATTCCCAAGTGACACTAGGCATCTGTTTGCACACACATTCTGGTATGCTTCTTGGTGCCAACACTGCTGACACCAGTCACTCCCTCTGAGATCAGAATAAGGGACCCAAGGTCAATCACATGGCTGGAGTTTTGTTCTGGCTTCAGAGGGAGCGATTCATGCCGGTGTCAACATAGCAGGATGAATGTGCAAACAGCCACCCAGTGTCACTCTGGAGGACTTGGAATTTTCTTGGAAAATCTGGAGCAAATGGTGAGTTTATTTAAGTGGTTTTAAGGGATATGGTGGCTCAAGTGGTTAAGATGCTGACTCTGTTGATTGCAAGATTGGCAGGTTGACAGTTCGAGGCCTGGGTGCCACACGATGGGGAGAGCTCCCATCACTAGTCCCATCTTCTACCAACCTAGCAGTTCGAAAGCATGCAAGTGCAAGTAGATAAATAGGTATCACTCTGGTGAGGAATTAAACAGCATTCTGTGCAATCATGCTGGCCAAATGATTAGAGTCATCCCTGAACAGAGCGCAGTTTTCTTGCCTTAAACAGAGTACAGAAACACCATTCCTTTGGATCATACCTTCCAGAATGCCCCATCCAGCAAGAAACAAAAACAATATGGCAACCTCTTTCCTATTCTGTGTACAAAAACAGCTGCACTGGCACTTGAATCTTTCTTCATGATGGAGGGCATCTTCCATCATAGCTGAAAGCCACAGGGTAGTTCAGGGAGATGTTCAAGTAAGAGGTGTAGCTATGGGGGTGTGCATGCCAAATGATGACATTTCTGTCCCCTAAATGAAAATTTCTTTCATTCCCCGAATTTCTAGGATTGCCATGAGTGACACACTGAAAATGGTTCACAGCTAGAACGCTTCTCTTTGCTGTGCTCACATTCCCTTGGGAACTTTGTGTTCCCCCTTTCTTTGGTGCCTGAACTCTATTGTTTAAAGAGTTTTAAGTTACTACAATTCTGGAAATTTGGAGACTGAATGACAATTTCATTTGCAAAGGCGCTATTCTTATATGGGGAGGCAATGCCCTCATCCTGTCCCTTTAGCTACACCTCTGGGTTCAAGAAAAAACTGTTTGGCACACGCCTCTCTCCAAATCTTGGTGCTGCCTCCCAGCATCTGTGCCACCTGAGGAAAGCAGTTCACTCCATCTGACTGTAGGGTCGGCACTCTTGAAAAATTGCTGGGATAAAGGAAGTATCAAGGAGGAAAGTTCAGATGCAGTTTAGCATGCCCTGCATATCTACATTCTCTTATATCTATTTGGCATTCTAAAACATAGATCTCTCGGCTGTAAGACTGTGATAGGAAAGGTTATTTTGCATCGTTTAGTAAGACAAATAATTGCTTTCTAGAAGAAATATTTAAAATCTCTTTTAAGTATTGCAAGAACAGGGATTGAAAAAATTAAACTAATGAACAACAATCTCTTGTGATAAATGATTTCTTAAAAAAAGACCTACGCTATTGTATTTTATTCTTGGCTCTTATATTCTCTCTGTGAAACCTTAAAAATGTGAACAAAATCAAATGTGATGCTAAACTGTTTTGTGGGTTTTTTTTTGTAAATTTCTGTAATAAAATTGAACAATAAAACAATCCTTTTCATTTGAAAACATCCTTTTCGTTGCATGCATTTCTGGCAGTTGCTACAGTGATATAAATCTTCATCAGTTTCAGTTTTGTGGGCAATAATGAATAATTGAACTATTTTTTAATTACACAGTTCTTCAGGCTCATTTAAAGTTCAGGTTTTATTCTACCACACTTGCATTTTTTGGGGGGCGGTTATCGAAAAAAACAGAAATCAGGTTTTCTGTGCGGAAAATCAGATTTTCTGGCTAGGGAACGTTTTCTGCACAAAAAATGCCATTTTCTTCACAACCTACTCCTCCTCCTTATTCATTTTCCACATAGAACAAATTTCAAACGACAAGGATTCCTATCTGTGGATACCCAGCCTGTACCACATTGGTTCTTGAATAACTCAGGGTGCATCTACACTGTAGAAATAATGCAGTTTGACACCACTTTAAGTGATGTAGCTCCATCCTATGGAATTCTGGGATTTGTAGTTTTACAAGGTCTTAAGCCTTTTCTGCCAAAGTGTCCTTACAAAATGGTGCCTTACAAATTTACAAGTTCCAGGATTCTGTAGGGTGGAGCTACAGCATTTAACATGGTGCCAAATCGCAGTTTCTACCATTTAAATGCACCCGTGCATTTTTCTTGGCAGAGTTTTCTGAAACTCAGGACTCTCCATTTTTTATCTGAGATTTGAATACTTACAAACATTATTTCCATCCCTAGATTACTACATTTTGATAGACATAGCTGTTTGGTGCAGCTGTGAACTATACCAATGGAAGCATTCAGCAGGCAAAGTACTCCATTTCCCCAGCAATCAAATGCCCTGGTTTGGAGAATAAGGAAAATATGAACCCGTGCTATAAAGCTATTTGAGAAATAGAATTGTAGCAATGCTCAACAGAGATAAAAATTGAGATATGTGTGTAAAATAATAATAATAATAAGCATTAGTAAATTGCATTTCCATCCTTTAGTTATCCAGAGCCCACCTGGGATCTGTGGTTCAGTATTTCCATAGATATGTGTGTTCTCACATTCATTTATTTTTAAAATAACTTAATATAAGGAACTTATGGTGAATATTTGGTGATATGAAGAATAAACAAGTGGCGGTAAGATTTGTGGAAGTAGAACAATTTGGATGACTTGGGCTCTATGATTTCTGTGATCTACTTGCATATGCGTAACATTGAATTTTCCTATATAAACAAGGAAGCACTGCCCCATCCGGGCAAACAAGGAGAGCTTAACAAATCTCATAGCAATTCCCTTAGTTGACCTACATTTCAGCAAATGCCAAGATGGTTAGGAAAAGACTTTGTTTAACCTGGATTCTTAGGCTGTTTTTGCAGGAGGTGGTTGCAAGCCTTGAATTCTGTCATTTAGGACAGAACTATAGCAAATCTTCCTTGCTGAACCCGTGTTTTGTTTTGGTTTTTTGCTCCATTGCAACGTAAGAGGCATTTCTTTCTCCTCTCACTTTCTCCCTTTGTCCTCAAATGTCCTTCATTTGCTACACACTGAGTTCAAATTGCAAATATAGTTTGTACTCTGTTAACTCTGCAAATGGAGAGGAGGGACTGGAATCGTGTTCTTCCCAGTAAGTTCAGACAAAAGCAAACTGCTGCAGCCTCTCTAAACTTGTGTGTTCTTCCACATTAATAAATTTTGCCATGTGTCACAGTTTTCACCTGTTAAATGGTATGCAGACAACAGTCTTGCTACTACAACATAGGGCTGCAAAGTTAGTACCAACTCAGACCCTGAGATGTTAGGGCTATTTGGCTAATGGAAGCCAAATAGCAAGTGGAAGATATAGGAAATAGAACTTGACTTGTGAAAGCCAAGGATTTCCATGTCTAGACAATTGGTTAATTCTTTGGAACACCATTTAAATTTTTTTCTCTAACCTCAGAAATCTTTGGAAGATGAAACTGGTATCTTACTCATGCAAGGAAACAGATCCAATGTAGAGCTGAGAGGTTCTGAGAAGGGAAAATATTATTACACACTTTCTTGTGACCAAGTCCTGGTGAATTCAATGGGGCTTACTTTTAAGGAGATATGGCTAGGATTGCACTATCATCCAACAGAAATCCTAAAAGAATCTCGGTTTCAAATAATAATAAAAAAAACTTGGTTTAAAATAATAATAAAAACTTTACTCCAAGAGAGGTAGGGCCCTCCGGAAATCAAGAAAGATAGAATATCTAAACAGTACAATAAAACAGAAATATTATTTCCGATTAAAATGTATCAGATTTTAATTAAATTATTTATGTGTAAGGTAAAAATACAGTACAATGGGCCTGCCGCCTTCACTGGGATTAGGGATTTCCATAAAAGTGAAAATTCCACAAATAAAAACTTTTTTTTACTTGAGAGGACACTTCTCTAGGAATTTCCTGGTCCTCCACTGCAACTCTATGGCCAACATCTGGTAGAAGTTGGCCATACAATTGCACTGGAGGACCCTAAAATGCCTAGAGAAGTGTTAGGAATCTAAGGATGAAGAACCACAACATGTAGAACATTCAAGAAAAATGTAGATTACCAAATAAAGGCAACAAACACTCATGTAAATATAAATTCCTTTCATATGGTTTATTTGCAACTATATTACATATTCCATATTGTATTATATACTCAGTCATACTTGTCTGTTAAAATGCCTTGTTGGCCTGCAAGGTACTTCTACAACTCTGAGCAAGACAAATGCTTACAATTGTATGTTACTAGCAACCAAATCCTTAGCTGCATTTAAATGATTCCTTTCATTTGTCTATTGTTCTGAAATTAAGGGGGGGGGGGGAGAACCCTTTCAACATTTGCAGTGTAGCCCATTACACCATTTGCTGCCCTTTTCCGCTCAGAGAAACAAATGCACCCCAAGTTCTGAATCCGGAGTCTTGTCTGCTACTATTCCTAGGAAAAAAAGAACTTTATAAGGATCCATCCTCTCCCCCTGTTTGCAGTGAGGAAAGGCTGCCAAGTAGTGGTTTTGCTCAAAGGGGAACAGCAAATGTGGTGCTACTCAATGGGCTTTTATGTCATGTTCAAAACTGAAGTCATTCTGGAATTCCTCCTGGATAGAAGGTTTAAATGTAGGACATGTCCTGGAAAAAGGGGGTGTCTGGTCACCCTGAAGATATGTGAAAGTTTCTAGTGACTAAAAGGAAGCTGCTTATGTTCAAGCTGCAAGATCTATGCATGAATTTTGAATGTAACATATCCTGGCCAACAATTCCTACATGAATCTCAAATAAAAATTATTGCATTGCTTGTCCATGCTCATTTCAGATACAGCAGGGCAGAGACATTGAGAATCATGCCCTCGGGACAATCTCTTTCTTTCTTTCTTTCTTTCTTTCTTTCTTTCTTTCTTTCTTTCTCTGGAAGCACCTCTATTTCTCAGGCCAAACCTTCCTCTGGCCTCAGGGTGACCAGATGTCACAACCTCAAAGGAGGACAAAACACTGCAAAATGTAGAACTGTTATGCAGCAGGACATTACAAAACAAAAGCCAGAAACACTTATAGAAATATAAATTCACTTCATGTTGTTTATTTACAACTATATTACATGTCCTGTACTTTATGCTGTACTCACTCGTATTTTATTGATGAGCTTATCTCTGCTAAAATGCCTTGTTGGCTTACAATGTACTTATAGAACTCCGAACAAGACAAATGCTTAAAGTTGTATTTTACTAGCAACAAACCCTTCACCGAATCGACATTTAAATTATTCATTTCGTTTGTCCACTGTGCTGAAATTAAGGAGAAAAAACTTTCAAGATCTGCATTGTGTCCTGGCAGTGAAAAGAAATATTCTGCCATTTTAAGTAGTTCTGAGTGGCATTCGTCATGTTTGCAACTCTCAAAATATTTAACCCACTTATCATTAGATGACCTACTTTCAAGGTCTGTGCTGTAGTGTTCAAGAAACTTGTTCAAATTACACAACTGGTCACAGCATTTTGCATCATCAATCAAGATCCCCTTTTCACCCAAAAAGTTTATACATGTTTCCACATCTTTCATGAGTACCTTTCCTTTCAAATCCATCCATTTGAAACAGTGAAAATCTGCAAATGAGACACTCCATTTATTTAAATAACCATAGCATTCCCTGTACAGAGACACTGCTTCTTCCATAAAACAATCCACTTCACTATCAAATCCTTCCTCCCGGGCGCATGACAGCACTTCTTTAGTCTTAAGAGAAATAAAGGAGCTTTCCAACCTGTTCTCCAGCAGGGAAGATACATTTTCTATTATATTCATTATGTCAATGATGGAATTTTTTTCTTTTTGAATCTCCTTGATGTTGTCATAAAAAACAGACATTAACGAATGTAGGTGCCACAAATATGCCTTACTCAACCTAGCGGAGAAAAAATCCTTCAGGATTTTAGGGGGACTAGGCAAAGACAAAAAATATGACTGCAAAGCTTCATACGTCTCAAGTATTCTATGAATCACTGGAAACAGACATAGCCACCTGGTTTTAGTATGGGACAGTAGCTGTTTGTAGTCTGTATCAACAAATTCACAGTACTCTTTCAGTTGTTCTGTTCTTACTGCATAAGTGGAAAAATAATGATACAGTTTGATGACTACACACTCCAAATCAACTGCTAAGCAGTCAGCCCCATGTTGAATAGTATTGTGAAGGATATGCGCTGGACAGTCTATACCAACTAAATTCTTGTTCACGCTTTTCTTCAGTTTGCTGAAAACACTGTTACCCTCAGCCCTTTTAAGGCCCCCCAAATTAGTGTTTGTATTGTCACCAGCAAATGCTACACATTTGTTAAGAATATCAAAGTGTTTTAGCGTACTGCTTATGTAGGATGAAACTGTGTCCGAAGTTTCACTGGGAATTGCTTCAAGCTCTATAACTCTACTCTGAATACCTCCTGCTTTATAATCAAAAAACTGGATTAAAATTGGGAACACTTTCAGAGACAGATGATTGCTATCATCTATGCTAACCCCAAAACATGAGATCTCTTTCAAGGACTGTATTGTCACATCAACAGAATGCGGCCCAAGAATTTTGTTTATTATAGTTTCAGTCTTTGTCCTAGGGCATGACGCACTTTGGGCAATATCAGAGTCACAGTAAATTTCAGCATTTAGCTTAGGTGTACAATCCATAGATCGATACAACGAATAGTGGCTAACGGTGTGAAATGCCAGCGCTGCCTCTGCCGCATTTACCAATTGTGTCGATTTTGATAACTGACTGAAAAAACTTGATAACTCCACAATGTTACAGTAACTTTGGGCATTCCTCTTGTGCTTCTGGGACTGGAGATGAATTTCCAAATCTTGTGACCCTGTAAAGAGTACACACAGGTGTTTTTTTAAATGGAGGCCATGTGATTTAAAATGTTTTTAAATTAAATTAATACTTTTAATTTAATTTAAATGTTCTTTTTAACTGACTTACCTTTATTGGCTACGGAAATGTATGTTCCTGGAGGACAAATGAGGCACTCAGCTTCATATTTATGCCTACCATCTTTAAATAACTTATATTTGTTTGCTAAACGTTCACTAAATTTGCATTTACGTTTCGGCATTCTGCAACAGCACCTTAAAATCCGCAAGCCCAGGGAAGAAAGAAGCAGAAAGATGAGGCTGTAAAGGCCTTATAATCACATCTGTGCCTGAAGCCAGAAGGAATTTGCTGGGTTGCTTCTGAATGATCTGCAGCCAGCGATGTAAAGGACAGGTGATCTGCTCAGTGCAGACTGCACTCTGCCAGCGATGGAAGGGCTTCAGAAGGAGGGCAGCAGCAGTGGCGACGATCCCTTTTAATAAAAGAATGAGAAAGAAAAAATACACATTGGATATGTACACATTAAAGTCAGCAGAAGTCTTTTCACAGAACACAATTATGTTGTTGTTGTATGGCTTCCTTCAAGTTGTTTCCAACTTATAGCAACCCTAAAGGGAACCCATCATGGGGTTTTCTTGGCAAGATTTGTTAATAAGTTTACGAGTGCCTTCCCCTGAGGCTGAGAGTATGTGACTTACCCAAGGGCACCACCCAGTGGGATTCATGGCCAAGCTGGGAAGTAAACCCTGGTCTCCAGAGTTGTAGTCCAACACTCCAACCACTATGCCACACTGGCTCCTGAAACATTATATGTTCCCCAACATACTAAGAGCTAATAACAGGTAATTGGTTACCTGACTTTTGACTTGCCCCACATTTTAATTTGAAGGTTTAGATACCAGTACACAATCTGTATCCAAATAAAGTTCAGCCAATGTGACAAACAAAAGGAAAATTCCAAGGTTCAATTCCCAGCTTGGCCATGAAATCTACTGGGTGCCTTTGGGCAAGTCACATTCTCTCAGCCTCAGAGGAAGCAATAGCAAACCTCCTTTGAACAATCTTGCCAAAAAAACCTCCATGATAGTTTCTCTTTAGGGTTGCCACAAGTCAGAAATGACTTAAGGCACACAACAACATGAATGATTTCATTATAGCTGCCCTGGCTACATCTACATCATCACCACCACCACCACCACATTGTATTTGTTTATATCCCACCCTTTCCCCAAAACTAGGACTTAGGGCAGCTTACAACATTTAAAAACAGTACAGTTAAAAGCATATAAAAATGGTACATTAAAACATAATTAAATTATTACATCTTATAGAATCCTGGGATTTGTAGTTTGGTTACAGGGACTAGTGGGGCTCTCTGGCTAATGCTCAGTGCGCCTCCTTAAACTGCCAATCCCAGGATGGCACAGGATGCAGCCTTGGCAGATATTTAGGCCAAAAAAAGGGTAATCTTCAGGCAGCTCCGAGACTGAGAGCAAAAAAGGAACGACAAGCTCTTCTACTATCTTGGGTTTGTTTGAAGCCCCCCTCTGTCCCCCCGCCAATCTCACAAGAGCCAGTGTGGTGTTGTGGTTTGAGAGTTGGAATATGACTCTGCAAGGTCCTGGGTTCAATTCCCAGCTCGGCCACTAAACCCACTGCGTGACCATGGACTAGTCACACTCTCTCAGCCTCAGAGGGAAGGCCATGGCAAACTGCCAAGAAAAGTCTATGTTAGGTTCACCTTAGGGTTGTCATAAGTCAGAAACTACTTGAAGGCACTCAACCAACAACAGCAATAACAATTTAGAGCCACACTGAGAGCAAAACCAGGTTTTCTGCATTGGGATTTCTTCCCCAGTTGTTGCAAACATTACTTAAGTTACAAAAATCCCTGGTTTAAACATAGGTTTTTTAATAGGTGTATGTCTTGTTTGTTCTTTTAAACTGATGTATGTTTTAACTGAAGCTGTGTTTTTAACCCAGGCCTATTTGTTGTCGTTCCCTGGCTCCGATCCATGGGTAAGAAATAAACATTTATCGTTATCATTGTCATTACACCTTTCTTTCTGAAGCCCCCCTCCTGCAGTGAGCAGGCCTCCTCCTCCTCCCCCCGTCCTCCATTTTAATCTTCCATCCAGGAGGCGTTTCAAAATGTCCTCCATTTTGAGCATGACTCAGAAGCACCAATCTATATTTATGGGAGTGTACTTAGCTTTTATTGTGGACCGTCCCACATTTTTTCTGGACTGCCCTACGTTTTCCGGTGCCTTGTCCTCCTTTGTGGTCGGGGCATCTGGCCCCCCTATGTGTGTTTTGTTTGTTCTTTTAAACTGATGTTAAAAGTTGTGCTACTAAATGATGCATATTTGTTGCTTTGTGGTTGTTCCCTGCCTCAATCCAAAGAGGTGGGTAAGAAATACATATTATTTGTTGTTCCCTGTCTTGATCCATGGGGAGAGGTGGGTAAGAAATAACAACAACAACAACAACAACTTTCTGAAGCCTCCCTCCACCACAGTGACCAGGCCTCCTCCTTTTCCGGGACAGTCCTCCATTTTAACCTTCTGTCCAGGAGCCATTTCAAAATGTCCTCCACTTTGAGCAGGATGAAGAAGCATGTATTTATAGTTATAGGAGTGTTCTTCCTTAAGCTTTTCTTTTGGACTGTCCTACAGTTTGTCCTACATTTCCCCAGTGCCTTGTCCTTCTCTGGGTTCAGGGCATCTGGTCCTCCTGCATTTTATTCCTTCCCAGCATTGATATCCTGCCTTTCTCCACAATGGGATCCATCCATGGGTCACATTTGCTCTTTTAAAATGATGCTGTAAGTGAAGTGGATAAATATTGCATGTTGTTCCCTGTCTCGATCCAAAGGGAGGGGCTGGAAAGAAACAGAAATACATCATCATCATCATTGTTATAATTTTTAACTTCCTGAAGGCTCTTTTCTCCAGAGTGAGCGGACCTTCCTCCTCCTTTTCCGGGACAGTCCTCCATTTTAAGTCTTCCATCCAGAAGCGTTTCAAAATGTCCTCCATTTTGAGCACGACGAAGCAGCAAGGATTCATATCTAGAAGAGTGTTTTTAGCTGTTATTTTGGACAATCCTCCCATTTGTTTCTTCCGGCGCTTTGTCCTCCTTTGTGTTTTGGGACATCTGGTCCCCTTGTATGTCTCTTATTTGTTCTTTTAAACTGATGTGTGTTTTAATGTTTGGATTGAAATTGATGAATATAATTTCATCCATGGGGAGAGGCAGGTAAATATATACATAACTGCTGTTGTTGTTGTTGTTGTTCTACTTTCTGAGGCCTCTCTCTTCCAGACTGACTGGACCTCTCCTTTTTCCAGGACCTGTCCTCCATTTTAACCTTCTTTCCAGGAGTTTTCAAAATGTCCTCCATTTTGAACATGACTCAGAAGCACGGATTCATCACGTTCCTCTAAGTCTTCAGTGCTTTCAAGCTTTCATTTTGGGAAGGGACTCCTTTGTTCTTTTAAACTTATGTTTTAACTGAAGCTGGTGAATATTATTTGTTGAAAGGCAGGGAAAATACTAGATATATATAATTATTTTTATATATAACGAATTGTTCCCGCCTCCATTCACCAACATCATCATCATCATCATCATTATTAACATCACAATAACTATTATTATCATTATCATAATATTTCTGAAGCCTCCCTCTTTGAATAAGAAATCAATTTATTATTATTATTATTATCTTTCTGAAGCCTCTCTCCTTTGGATATATATATATATATATATATAATCATTATTTATTTTATTATTTATTATTTTATTTATATAAGAAATATATTGTTATTGTTATTATTATTATTTTGTTTCTGAAGCCTCTTCCTTCGGTAAGAAATCATCATCATCATCCTCATCATCCTCATCGCACTTTCTTTGATCCAGAGAGAGACTGGGCCCTCCTCCTCTTTTCTTCCAGGACCCGTCCTCCATTTTGACCTCCGTTTCCAAAGCGTCCTCCATTTTGAGCATGGCTTTAAGAGAGATCTGAGTTTTTGTTTCGGCCAGGGCCTCCATTCCCCCGGACCGTCCTCCATCCCCTGGTGCCTGGTCCTCCATGGCGTGGAGGACGCCCGCTCCCCTCCCTCCTTGCCTCGCCACTCACCACACAATGGCCGCCTCCTCCTCCTCCTCCTCCTCCGCTGCCTAGTTCTGCTCCGCTCACTTGCTTCTCCTCCTCCTCCTCTTCGCCTTGTGGGCGCCGGCCGCACTGCGCATGCGCACTTGCCACCGCGGCCTCTCGGGCGGGTGACTCATATAGTCCCGAATCAGCGCCAATCTGAGCCTGACTCCAGTCGGAGCAGGAAAGAGGCGGGAGGGCGCCTCGCAACAGGCCTCTCTTTGGTTCCCCTCACCTTCAGCCATAGCCCTACTTCCAATAATAATAATAATAACAATAATAATAACAACTATTATTATTATTAATGAGTTGAAGGCACACAAGAAGAAGTACTGTAGTTTGAAATGACTTGAAGGCACACAGTAACAACAAATATTAATTATGATTTGAAGGCACACAA
>NC_056526.1:182750406-182764238 GCF_019175285.1 Sceloporus undulatus | reverse complement strand
GAAGTCTGAAAGGACTTGAAGACACACAATAATAATAATAATAATAATAATAATAATAATAATAATAATAATAATAATACAGTAATAATAATAATTTACAACTTGAAGGCACACAAGAAGAAGAAGAAACAACTTGAATGCACACAATAGCAACAAATGACAATAATTAGAACTTAAAGGAACACAATAACAAATCATAATAAGTCAGAAACGAAGGCACACAATTATAACAACAAGAATTATTATTATTATTATTATTATTATTAGTTGTTGTTGTTATTGGGTGCCTTCAAGTCCTTTCTGATTTACAGCAATCCCTAAAGGCAAACCTATCCTGAGGTTTTCTTGGCAAGTTTCCTCAGGGATTTTTGCCATGTAACAACAACAACAAAACATAGTTTGAGGCCAAGAGAGTGTGACTTGGCCAAAGTCATCCAGTGGGTTTCATGGCCGAACAGGAATCAAACCATGGTCTCCAGAGTCCTATTCCAACGCTCAAACCACTGTGCCACGCTGGCTCTCTACCTTGGATCACACATGGATCAGAATGGCAAATGCAGCCAAGAAATCATAAGCCTCAGGCTGCATCCGCACTGCAGAAATAATCACTTTACCAGCCATGGCTTAATGCTATGGAATTCTGGGAATTACAGTTTGGCCCCAGGGTGGGTTATTTTTACAAGCTAAAAAGGTATCTTCATTTAGGTCATATATATATATATCAGCAAGCCAAAGTTCATGTGGAATGGCTCTTTTCTGAGTTCTGTCTAAAAGTTGTTCTTTACTTTATTTTATATGAGTGCTCCCTTTCCCCAGCCAAGAATTAATACAGTATTAAAGAAAGCAACATCAGTGTGAGAGAGTGTTGGACTGTGACTCTGGAGACCAGGGTTCGAATTCCCACTCAGCCATGAAACCCACTGGGAGACCTTGGGCAAGTCACATACTCTCAGCCTCAGGGGAAAGCAATGGCAAACCTCCTCTGAGCAAATTTTGCCACGAAAACCCCATCTTAGGTCTCCCATAAATCAGGAATGGAGAGGCACTGGGGTGTAGAGGTTTGAGAGTTGGACTACAACTCTTGAGGCCAAGGTTTGAATCCTGACTCAGCCATGAAAACCCTCTGGGTGATCTTGGGCAAGGAACACTCTCTCAACCCTCTGAAGAAACCTGCCAAGAAAACACCATGATAGGGTATGCTGTTTGCATGACAAACACATCTTAAGAGTGTTGAAGCCGACTTGATGGCACATAAGAACAATAACTAGTTCTCATGAGAAATGTGAAATAAGCTGACCTATGTGTAATGGCCATCTGCACTGTTGAAGTTTACAGCTGTTGCAGCTAAAGCTCTAATACTATTCAACAAACTGCAGAAGAAACCAATAAAGGTATCATTGTTTGGATGTTACAGAAGAAATCAATAAGTCTCAATGGGTATCCTAGAGAGCCAGCATGGCGTAGTAGTTTGAGCATTGGACTATGACCAAAGAGCAGGGTTCGAATCCCTGCTCGGCCATGAAAACCCACTGGGTGACCCTTAGGCAAGTCACAGTCTCTCAGCCTCAGAGGATGGCAATGGCAAACCCCCTCTGAAGAAACTTGCCAAGAAAACCCTTGAAAACACACAACAACTGAGTAGCAGGATCCTTCTTCAACTGTATGGAGAAAGGGCCACAAATGGCCATGAGAACATATAAGAGAATAATAATATCCAAGGAATTTATCACACGAAGCAGATCGGAAGTTTATCCTGCGAATATCCCGGGAAAATTGCATAATTACGCTAAACTATTTCACACAATTATGCACAAAACCCACCATTAAAGTGGTCACAAAGAAGCATTAACGCACAACTTTTTACTTCCAAGATTTCAGTGACAGTGCATTCCTGATATCACTTTATTTGTGCAATTGCATATGATAATCATTTGCACGATTACTTGCCATTTTCGCTTTGTTTGCGGGAAGCTTTAAATGCACTTTAATCTTTCTTAATGTAGAATTAGCCCCAGTGTGATAAACTCCCAAGTTTTGCATTGGTGTTGTTGTTCCCTTGTAGAGAAGATTTGAAATAGGAAACCTTCCTTCTTGAATGGAGATGTACTGCTCTCTAGGGGACAATGAGATGTTTGCAAGTCAGTGTCTGTGGCTGCTGACCCCAATCCCCCCAAAATCTCAAAGTTTCTTTGGATATAGGGTGACTAGATGTTTTCCTTTTCCAGGACATATCCTCCATTTCATTTCAGAAGGTCCTCCATTCTGAGCATTGCTAGGAAACATGGATTTTCAATGGGAAGTATTTTAACAAGTATTAAGGAGCATGTAAAAGCCACTCCATGCCTTTTCAGCGGAAGCTGTCACTGAGAGGTTGTGACTTGCCCCAGGTCACCCAATAGGTTTCCATATCTCAGTGGGGTTTTAAACCCTGGTCTTGAGGTTTAACCAACATTCATGCCACTTCACCATGTTGGTTTCGGGATGTAAATGAAAACGAATTCTAGCAGGGTTCAGCCAGGCTCAAAAGTGTTTTTAACTTTTATTTGGTCATGTCCTACTTTTATCTTGGATGCCCTACATTTTGGGGTGGCTTGTCCTTTGCGGTGAGGACATCTGATTACCCCAGGCCAAACAAAAGGTTGAGCTCCTGGGTTTCACAACAACCTTATAAAAGCTGCTCCCACTCCCACATCCAGTCATGCCCTAAATATACTGGGTTCCCCCCCCCCCCGCTTATTTCTGTTGCTGTAGGCCTTTGAGTCATTTACTACTTACCGCAACCCTAAGGTGACCCTGTCACGGGGTTTTCTTGGTGACAATCGTTCAGAGGGAAGTTTGCCGTTGCCATCCTCTGAAGCTGAGAGAGTGTGACTCACAGTAGGTCATCCTGTGGGTTTCCTTGACTGAGTGGGTATTCGAACCTGAATTCATAGTCCAATGGTCCCTACAGTCTAATGCTCAAACCACTACACCAGTGTTTCCCAAACATTGATCCTCCCAGATGTTTTGGACTTCTGATATACTGTATGAAAAAGCAGACGTGAAAAAAGGCCCACAAAAAAATTGCTCACAGAAAAAAACAACAGTGGGGTTTTTTCTTCTTCTGTAAGCAATTTTCTTGTGGGCTTTTTTCATGTCCACTTCTTTCTGGTTACTTTGGACTTCAGCGCCCAGAAACCTTAGCCAGTTTTGGCCAGCAATCAGGAATTCTGGGAGCTGAAGTCCAGAACATCTGGAGGGCCAAAGTCTGGGAACCATTGCACTACAACATGCTGGCTTCTGCTTGAGGTGTGGTTCAGCTGTGATGGGGTTTCCTATGGGGTTTCCTATTATCCTCCTATCAACTCCTCCATGAACACACACACCTCTCTCTTCCCCCAGCATCCATGTGCCCCTTTTCACACATTATTTTTGAGCACTTTAACTTTAAAGGCAAGGATGAGGGGGTATCATAGAATCATAGAGTTGGAAGAGACCACAAGGGCCATCCAGTCCAACCTCATTCTGCCATGCAGGAAATCACAATCAAAGCATCCCCGACAGATGGCCATCAAGCCTCTGTTTAAAGACCTCCAAAGAAGGAGACTCCACTACACGCCAAGGGAGTGTGTTCCACTATTGTTGTTGTAGTCCCACCTTTTCCCCCAAAACTGGGAACCATTTCCAGAATCCCCTTTGGATGGGGATGCTGGGAACTGTAGTCCAAACAGTAACTTTTACAATCTCCAGGGGCCTTAAGACATTAAGAATTCTTGTTCCAGCTCTGCATTTGGCTAAGGAGTTTATCGGACAAGGGAAATTGGAAGTATAATCCAATGGCAATCTGAACACAATCATGGGGTTTCACGTTATTGCATGAGAGGTGATCACATGAAATTTCAAGCAATGGCAAGCTATTTTTGGGCAATAGGAAGTCAGTTCGAATGCAATTCGAAGTCACATAAATTCACTGAACTAGCGAATTCACATGAAAATGTTCTGGCCCCACTTTCTTTTCATTTGAAACTAAGAGAAATTCCTCCCATGTAATAAACTCCATTATGCGACAAGACACTGCAAGTGCAGGTTTATACATTTGCTGAAAGTATAGTATACTGCTTGCACTTCCTCTTCTTTTTTAAAAACTGGAATCTGCAAAGAAAAAGAAACCTAGTCATGGATCAGAAGTTGTTGAATCAGTGTCTCAGAATTGTGAATTCTCCCCTTCTAAGATTGGTATCCGATGGCCAGTTGGCTAATTTAATCCATTGGAAATGCGCATCACGCTGGATGTAGTTTTGTGGTTTGGAACTGTCAAGAGGAAATCAAAGTTTTGAAGCTACACTGGGAAATTTGTTGCTCTGGGGACTTTTTCCCCCCGTAAAGGAACTAGCATTGTTTGTGGCTCCTCCATATTTACCGTTTGGTTTTTTAAAATATTTAAATAATAAACACAGTTACGAGAACAGTGCAAGATTGCTAGCATCACCTGCTCCATATTTCTGTCACATTTTTAAATATATATTTTTAAAAAAATATTATTACATATTCCAAGCAAACCCCGTAATATCTGCCATATATAAAGTTTAATACAACATATACCTGTTTTGATTTAACAGGGTTTGAAACCTTCTGTCTTATGTCCTTCTTAGCAAAATTGTAAATTTTGATTAAAAAATTAATCTTACATATTCCAAACAAAACCCTTAATATCTACTATATATAAAATTTAATAAAACACACATATCTACCGTATTTTGCTTTAACAGAGTTTGAAACCTTATATCTTCCTTTCTAGCAACATTTAACATTTTTAAAAGCCTAAGTTAACCGTATTTTGAACACACAAGAAATTTATAAGTTAATTATAATATAAATACAGTGGACCCTCCACATTTGCTGGGGTTAGGGACGCAGGATCCTGTGAAAGCGAGAAAACCGCAAATAGATAAATGCTTTTTGGCCAGAGAGAACACCTCTCTAGCAATCTCTAGATCTTTCAGTGTGACTCTATGGTCAACATTTGCTGGAAGTTGTCCATACAATTGCAACGGAGGAGCTACAAATGCCTTGAGAAGTGTTCTCTCTAGGAATCGCTGGGTCCTCCAGCACAACTTTTGGTGGATGTTGACCATAGAGGACCCAGAGATTCCTAGAGAGATCATATTAATCAAATCTGTGAATAAACAAATCTGAAAAAGTCAAATCCGCAAATCTGGAGGGCCAACTATTATTTTTTTCAGTACAACCATGTCTTTTTTGCCATTTCTTAGCCCTCTTCTTCCATCATGGACTCTTTACTTCTTTAATATGTCAGTCTCCTTCTCCAAACTTGAGTGAGAAGCCTCTTCATCTTAAGCTCAACCGTATTTTGACCGTACAGTATCTTTCTTTATACTGTATTGCCTATAATTTTCTTCTAATTTGTTCTAAAATCAACCTCTTTTCCATTTCTTTCTCCAGCATATTACAGCCCAATCCCAATCTTTTTCTAAATTAACCAATGTCTTTCCATTCATTTTCCAACAGGGTCTTTCTAACTCTCTCATATCCATTGTATATCTTTAAAATAGGCTGACCCCTTGCCCCAGAATAGGTTCAGCACCATGGATAGCTACTTTCAAATGTAAAGCTAAAACCTGACGTGGACTCACCTCCCCACGGACATGGGAGCGCACAACTGCCACTATGTTAAGTCTTCAGGGTGTATTGGAAATAGATGTTTAAACTACGTTCCATCCTATGGAATCCTGGGATTTGTAGTTTACCAACAAGTATTTAGAACTTTTAGCTAGAGAGCTTTAGTGCCTCACATCCACAACCCACAGAATTTTATAGGATGAAATAATGGCATGTAATTAGAATCACAGTGCTATAACTGTGTAGTATGAATAGGCTTCCTCACTGTGATAATAGGTATTGTCTTGCTATTTAAATTATAGTATTTACTGTATTTATTAATTTACATCTCAATCCATTAATCAACATATGGGAGTTTATGGCTGCATCCACACTGTAGAAATAATCCAGTTTGACACCACTTTAACTGCCATGGTTCAACACTATGGAACTCTGGGAGTTATATAGTTTTGTGAAACATTTAGCCTTCGCTGTCAGAGACCTTTGGTGCCACAACAAACTACAAATCCCAGAATTTTACAGCATTAAGCATGACAGCTACAGTGGTGTGAAACGGAATTATTTCTGCAGTCTCAATGCAGCCTATGTCCTCTTTGTGTCTTCTGTTGTGATCAGGATGACCAGATGTCATAATTGCAAAGGAGGACATGGCATAGCAAAATGTAGGACCATCGAGAAAAATATGGGATATTACAAAATCAAAGCTACAAACACTAATATAAATATAAATTCATGCTTCTTAGTCATGCTCAAAATAGAGGACATTTTCAAATTCCTCTTGGACAGAAGCTCAAAATGCAGAACTTGTCCTGGAAAAGGAGGACCTCTGGTCACCCTGGTTGTGATGCTGTGGTCGCCATAAGAAGGGCTATGGATTTTGAAGCAATCCATTGCAGGTTTATTTGTTTTGCTTTTGCGCAACTCTTTGGATCGTGAAGTTTTGGTCACCATGCCTGCAATAAAAGATTGAATAATTACTTCCTTTGTGGCTGTCTGCCAGGCTTGACAAGAAACCAGTTGCTCTTCTTCCTCCTTTCCATGCAATTGCAGAACTCAAAAGGGAGAATTGCAGGAGATCACTTCGAACATAAATAAAATTCAGTTGCATTTCTTTCTTGTCTTGTCTTGTCATTTCTCAGAGAAAAGAAAACCAATGGTTTATTTCTCCCTCCTCTATAGCCATTGACAAACATTCAGTTTCTGAGAAGGAGGGCAAGTCTGAAGAAACACCTCTGCCTATATCAACCTACTTGCACTTTGAGGCCATATTCTGAGGCTCATTCACATGCCCACCTCTGAGAATAACCAGATGAAGAGGGCTTTTTGGTGATGGCTCCATACTAGTGGAACACTTCCAATTGAATGTGCCAGGCCCCATCTTTGCAAAACATTAGACAAACCCTAAAAACATAGGTGACATTGGGCAAGTAACATTCTCTCAACTTCAGAGAAAGGCAATAGCACCCTCCTCAAAGAAACATGCCAAGAAAATCGTATAATGAGTTCACTTTTGGGTTGCCATAAGTTGGAAACAACTTCAAGGCACACAACAACAACAACAACAACAACAACAACAACAACAAGACATAGGCAGAGATTCTACGTCATATGGTTTATGTTTCATAATATATGAATCCCTAGATTTGATCATGAAAGAACTAGACAAGATCCTAAAGAGCAATGATATAAAACTGAACACGAAAGTCAGGATCATGCAAGCCATTGTATTCCTCACTACCATCCATGGATGTGAGAGCTAGGCAACTAAAAAAGCAGATAGGAAGAAAATCTATCATTTGAGATCTGGTGTTGAGATCATGGATGGTCAAGAAGACAAACAAATTGATTCTACAACAGCTTGAACTCTTCCTGGGAGCCAAGATGAATAAACTGAGGTTGCCATACTTTGGACACATCATGAGAAGGGTTGATTCACTAGAAAAGACAATAATGTTACGAAATGTGAAGGACAATAGGAAAAGTGAAAGACCACATACTAGATGGATAGACTCAAATCAAAGAGGCCACAGCCCTGAGCCTGCAGGACCTGAACAGAGTGGTTGAGGATAAAGTAGTTTGGAGGTGTCTCATTCATGGAGTCACCATGAGTTGAGGTTAACTGAAAGACCATCAACATCACAAAGCTACATTACAGAAATGTAATGTTAATGAATTGCAAAGATTCATATCTGAGCAAGAGTGCTTTGATGTATATTGGGCACTTCTGATATACATGAGGCACTCCTGTTGTACTCAGTGCCCATTGAGCATTGGGCTGTTGCACATCAGTCACTCCACTGAGTACCACTGCATGATGGATACCCATATGTGGTAACATCACAACAACCCCTAGGTATATAGAGAAACATCCTAGAACTTGTTGCTGTGTGCCTTCAAGTCGTTTCCGATTAAGGGAGACCCTAAGGGCCTTTCTTGGCATGTTTCTTTAGAGGGAGCTTGTCATTGACATCCTTAGAGGCTGAGAGTGTTTGATTTGCCAAAGGTCACCCAGTGAGTTTACATGGCCAAGCTGGGATTTGAACCGAGTCATAGTCCAATGCACAAACCAATACACACTGGCTCTCATGCCAAAACTAATCCGTTCTATTTCCTACACATCAAAGTCCCCTCACAAAGATGTGAGTCCCACAATAAATTCCAGCCATATTTGGTTTTTGTGGCTTTCTCTTACATAGATTTTATTGGGCTGCTGAATGGAAATGCTTTTAGATGAAGTTGCTATTAGTGATTTTTTTAAAACAGGAGGGGGACGTTTTCACCAGGTTTGGGGGTCTGTGACTAAGTATCTGTTTAAAAATCCCAGCTATTACTTTTTGGAACAACAACATTCAGAATCCTTCAGTCAGGAGGGCCACGGCCATGAAGCACTCTGCGACCTGCAGTCTAAAAGAGTAACTTTTCCAGAATCTGGTTATGTTGACATCTTTGACGTCACTAATGATCTGTAGAGCTGTGTGAGTTTTTTTATTTTCTCAGTTTGAGTCACTTGAAGAAAGATAATCACACCAAAGAGGAAATAGGTTTTTGAATAGGTTTTGCATTTTGAACAGCTTATTGTATCAGTGCATGGAAATTCCTGTAAACGGTTAGGGAGACATTTAAATATATAGGAAAGCAGGAATTACCTGGCTATAATGTAAAGATGTTAGTCCATAGGGGAAAACACTGGCTTTCGATGAACAGTTGCTTTCATACCGTCTGGGGCATTTGGCTGCCCTCAGCTGACTTCCACACTATTTTTAGGTCCCTCCTAGAGATAGAGCTATATATGGGGCAAAAGGAAGGCATTGCTCCCAAATAGGAATTCTCTCCCCATTGAAATTGCCCTTTATAGCACTGCAGACCGAAAATAATTCACACCTAGAGTCCTTATATTTGCTGTGTTTGTATTCCCTTGGTAATTTTTGTCCCTCTTCTTTGGAGGCTTAAGGCCCCAGTATTGTACAGTGATAGAGCTATGATTCCTTTTTAATGGTCTGTGCCAAATTGGGACAGTTGGAGGGTATGTCCTCTAATCACTTCTGGTTGTGTAGGTTTTATTTTTCATGTTTGGGGCAGATTACATTGCCCCAAAAGAGCCTTAGGGCAGAACCTTGCTCCCCAGACCAATCCCAGTGGTCCATGCTCCCATTCATGCTTCATGTGCTTTGGAGTGGCAGATCCTGGCAGATCTGGTTTTCCTCATTCCTTGTCTTTCTTTGTGGGAAATACAACTTTAAAAAAAGATATTAAAATATTAACAGGGAGAGAAATGGTAAAACAGAAAGAACAATGTGGGGAAATATATAAGACTCGATCAGAGGCTAGGCGTATACATGAACTGACTGGTAGAACATTGAACTTCCACAAGTGCATTTCCACTGGGCTTTCCCTTCTGTTCCCTTTATATATGTATGTGTGTATGTGTGTGTTGCATGCCTTCAACTGGCCTGTTGACTGATGGTGACCCCACAAATTACATAGGGTTTTCAAAGAATATTCAGAGATGGTTTCCATTGCAAACCACCTCTGAACCTACAGGTTCGCCTTAGGGTCACCATAAGTAAAAAAATGACATGGCGGTACACAATAACAGCAACAAACCTGATATTGTGGTCCCACATCCTAGTAATTCCCCCAATGACCATTTTGCTTCTGAATGACATTTTCCTTCAGTCCCTATCTCAAATTTCTAGTATTACAGGCTGTTGCCACATTGCAGAAAGTATGCCGTTTGACACTGTTTTATCTGTCATGGCTCCATCCTAGAGAAACCTGGATGTTGTAGTTTGCTGTGGCACTAGAGCTCTCTGACAGAGAAGGCTGAATATCTCACAAAACTACAAATCCCATAGCATTGAGCCATGGCTGTTAAAGTGGTGTCAAACTGCATTAATTCTTCAGTGTAGATGCAACTACATTAATTTAAGAGTTCAACTTAATTTTAAGGGGTTGGGCAAAGTTACCAAGACAATGGGAACACAGAAAATATAAGAGTAAAAGGTAATTCAAATCTGCTCCCAATGTCCAGAATAAGCAAGGAGGAACACCCAGGGGTTGTAAACTACAGTGTAGAAACACAATCAACTATTGTGTGGTTGGAGAGGGAAATTCACATTAAGCATCATTATAGCACACTATTTGGTGTACTTGTGACAGTGTGACAACAATGTAGGTGACATCATAAGAAATATTTGGTGCCTGTGTGACCTGATCTTTCATTACAACACAGGAAAAGGCATAAGAAAAAGCAGAGACATAAATGAGTTAGCAGCCCAAAGGTCAGGATACCTGTGTTGTTGTTGATCCAACAACACCAAAAATCCACTAAACAGTGATACCTTTATTGGGCCAACCAAAATGCACAATGAGCATGTTTCAAGCTTTCAAAGCTCCACCGGCTTCTTCATCAAGGCAAGGTGTTAAAAACCATACAGGATGAAAAAAATTGAAAATGTTAGTCGTAGGCTTGCATTTTGCTGTTTTTGTTCTTTGTTCAGATAGTATGGAGGAATATCTTTTGCAGGCTGGCACTTCCTCCTTCTGGCTACTGGGAGATTCTCAAAGTCCTGAAAATTTAATATCCATTTGCATCACAAAAAGATACAGTGCTTCCTTAGCAATCCAGTATGTCTTTGCAATTGAGTATGTAAGTTGTGAAGTCAAAGGCTTTCATGGCCGGCATCCATAGTTTTTGTTGGTTTTTCGGGCTATGTGGCCATGTTGTAGCAGTTTATTCCTGACATTTAACCAGCATCTGTGGATGACATTTTCAGAGAATGCTGACCTGGAAGAGAGTGGGTAAGGAGGAGTGATTCCCATGTTAATCTGTGTATTGTTTGTTGCTGATGGCAGTGTTACCAAGTATGGATTTATATAAAATTTTGGGTGCCATGCCGTCTGAAGCCATGACCCCTGACTGACCCCACAGCGATCCACCATTAACCTAAGAGCGAGGAGACATGTAGACAGGCGTGGTCTCAGGAAAAAGGTAGATTTAAGCGTTTCAGAGGACGTTTTGGGAGTTGCAAAACCAGATTCACAGAGATCTACACAAGGAAGACAATAGATGAGCCAGTGATTAACTTAATGGCTCAGCCATCAAGGTAGCTGCTCTCCTGAAAAGTGTCAGACCTCTTGCATTGTGCAACTATTGTGTAGCTTTTGGCTTAGACAAAGCCTAAGTAATCAAAGCCTTTGTTCAGCAGGCAGGCATCGCCTGAGGGCCTGTTTAGCCCTATATAAGGTCCAAGTTTTCAGCTCTTCACTGGGCTTTTTGAGCATTAAGTTGTTTGAGCCTGAGATTCCAAGAGCATCTTGCTCTGCTGAAATCACTGAGCAAAGCTAAGCTCACTGTCACCAGGCCTTTGGTTAGCTTTGCCCGCCAGAACTCAGCTCTTAAGCCACCATGACCGCTCTTTCCTTTCCTCTTCCCGCGGCCGTGATCCACCATCCATCCTACAGTGCATCCGACTCCTTGGAGAAGATGTCTAAGGTAATATTCCCAACGGTGCCTCTCTCTTTCTTCCTTTACTCCCTGAACTCACCCCTCCCCTGCTATAGCATTGAATGTATGTGTGCGTGTGTGATCCCTTTTGTTGTGTGGCTTTAATAAATGTTCATAGTTTAATTGTACCTCATTGGTGTCTGAGTCTCTTTCTCTTGGGGTGGACTAGGCGACCTCTGGTATACATATAGGGACACGATCCCATGTGTGCTTTGTTAGGACATGCCTCTTGTATCTGAGCTAAGTAAATTCCCCTAATTAGATCCTTCCTAACAGCAGGGCTTCAGTGCGGGAGGATATGCAAAAGAGGATTAGTGTCTGCTAATTGGTGATCATTGTCTGCTGGGAAAGCCCCTGACCCTGAGTGATTTCTCATTTGCATTTGCGGAGTACTGATTTTGCTGTTTTGCAGGACTGGTAGCCAAACTTTGTTTACTTCTTCTTTCCTATTGAAGTTGTCCAAGTGTTTGTGGATTTCAATGGCTTCCCTATGCATTCTGACCTGATAGTTGTTGGCATGGTCCAGAATTTCAGTATTTTCAAACTGCATTTTGTGCCTAGGATGGTTTGTAATGTGTTCTGCTACTGTCTGCAATGTCTCTCATGTTCCTTGATTCATGTTTGGACATTGCGTTTGGTGGTCCCTATGTAGACTTGTCCGCAGCTGCATGGTATGCAGTAAACTCCTAAAGATGGTAGTGCTGGTAACTTCAAAGATGGACTTCTGCAATGTGCTGTACACTGGGCTACCTCTGTACCAAGTTTGGAAACTCCAGCTGGTTCAAAACATGAGACATCCAGGAGTGATTACATCACACCAGTATTAAAATCACTTCACCGGTTACCAATTGCTGCAAAGTGCAACATGTTGTTTATTCCATTTAAAGCCCTATATGGTTTGGGTCCAGGTTACCTGCAGGATCGCCTTCTCCCATATAACCCACCCTATAAACTGAGGCCCTCTGGGAGACATTTTCTCGTCAGCCAGGACTACATTGGTGATGGTCAGCTGGAGGACTTTTTCATCAGCTGTTCCTAGACTATGGAATGACCTGCTGGAGGAAATTCGGCAGCTGAATATACTGTCTGAATTTATAAGAGCTTTAAAGAGCAGTCTCTTCTGGCAGGCTTATCCAGATGACTTTTAAATGATGAATTTTAGATGTGGATTGTTTTAATATGCAGACATCTTATTTGTCCTTTCAAACTGATGTGTGTTTTAACTGATGGTGTCTGTTAATTGTTGTTGCCTCCCACTTTGATCTATGGGGGAGAGGCAGGTAAGAAATCATCATCATCAGCAGCAGCAGCAGCAGCACTCTCATCACCACCACCATCAGCATCCCTGCCTTATACTCAGCATGGGCATCCCCTGCATGCAGTTTTGCAAGAAAACATGTATATAAAAACTTGCAGCTGGAAAACTTAATGGGCCAGGTTCTCTTTACATATCCTGTTATATGAAGTCCCATCTTTCAGCACTCCTTTCAATGGTCCTTCATGAGGGAACTTCAGCCATCCTAGTGGGGTGGAGTGTCTCATTACGTTCTGTTCTATATTTGCATAACTTCTCAATGAGCCCTTTGATCTGACCTGCTTTCTTTTTTGCTCTGAGGAAGAACACTTGGGGAAGTTAAAATACTAGCATCCACATATTGTCATCTAATGTGATTTGTCTGGTTTATTGTGGGGGGATTTTTTGGCTATCGGAGCCAATATCTCCAACTTCTCTTTTTGGGGATGGTTATAAAAAGGAGAACTTTTTGAAACTGCTATTGCTGGGGATATCAAGACCATCAGGATGAAGGGTTTGATTGTGATCCTGACTTTGGCACTGGTTGCCAGCAACATCACTGCTGTCCATGGTAAGTACAGTAGTCTTTATTGCCCCTATTATTTTAGCTTTGGTAATGGGATGCAGGGCAAGACGTTGGAAAAGTTACTTTTCTGGATGATAACTTCCAGCATCCCCTAACTAGAAAAGTAACTTGACCAAGTGCTTACTGGGCTCAGCTACCATTCATGTAGAGTAAATAAAAGCAGCAACAAAAATAGTGAGCCATCCAACTAATAATAACTAATAATACAGGCTACCCTTTTTGATTTAGATTTTAAAAAGGACACCAACAGATTTATTTTCTCAATCATAGTAAGACAGGGGATGGATTACTTTTCAAAAATAACATGTCACACTCTGGCATTATAA
>NC_056526.1:182707176-182750396 GCF_019175285.1 Sceloporus undulatus | reverse complement strand
ATCATCATCATCATCATCATCATCATCATCATCATCATCATCATCATCATCTACCTGCCTCTTCCTATGGATTGATGTGAGGACAACAGATTAAAATACAGACGCAGAATGCCAGTTAAAAAGAAGTAATATTTTAATATTGTTGTATATGATCATTACTAGATGATGTACCACCAACCAGCCTGACTGCCATATTTTGAATTAATTGAAGTTCTGAATTTGGTACAGAGGTATATCAATGTCCAGCGAATTGCAGAAATCCAGCCTTGAGGCTTGATCCCAATCCTCTGCCCATCAGGTGCTGAATATAAGCACAGGACAATGGAAAATGCAGGGTTCTCCTTTCTACCAAATCAGACACTTTGACCATCTATCCCTGTATAAACAGCAACTCTCCAAGATCATCTGCAGCCTGGAGACTACTTACACTCCATAGCTGTAACTGTTTTATAGCTATTTAATTGTTGTATCTCCTACGAAGTGCTGGGATTTGTAGTACACATAGAAATGTTTTCTAGGGAGTTCATGGTCAGGGCAGTGGATTAGAAGTTTCTTGCAGAGAATTCTAGGTGTAGAATTCTAAGGCTGCATTTACACGTAGCAGCAGAATTAATGTAGTTTGACACTGCTTTAACTGCCATGGCTCAATGATGGCATCCTGGGATTTGTAGTTTTGTGAGCTATTTAGCCCTTTCTGTCAGAGCTCTGGTGCTGCAACTACAAATCCCAGGATTCCAAAGTAGTGTCAAGCTGCATTAATTCTGCAGTGTGGCAGCAGCCATAACTGTGTAATTTATACTCTCAGCTCCTTTTTACCAGCTGTGCTGGGAATTAAAGCAAAGGGACATGCTTCCATTATATAACAACACATGAAAGGTGGAAGTGATAAACTGGTAAAGTCTGATTCCTTCCCCTCATGGCGATTGTTTTGCAGGTCTTGCTATGGAAGCCATTGTAGCTCACATGGGAAGATGCAAATGTTTGAAACAGACCTCATCAGCCTTCAGCCCTAAAAAGATTAAATCCATCCAGGTCATTCCTCATGGGATTCACTGTCAAAGGACAGAAATCATGTAAGTAAGGCTAACATTGTGCATTTAGCTACCAGGTGCTATACAATACCATTTTTGGGGGGGGGGGGGGGGAGAACGTGCAGCAAAAAACTTACTGCCTCTTAATTCCCTTTCAGTTTAACCCTGAAAAATAAACGGAAGATCTGTGTCCACCCTAATGCTCCATGGGTTCAAGAAGTTCTCAAAAAGGTGACAAAGAGGTACTACTTTTAATATTCATTTTTAAAAAGGAGGCAATTTTCCTTAACTGGAAGAAATGGGGTTTTAAATAAGAAAAAATACCGTATGTACCTGACTGTAAATAGACCTCATGTATAAGTCAAGGGTAAGCTTGGGGGCGAAAATAATGGATTTTTATATGACCTGTGGATAAGTCGAGGGTAAAACATAGGTGCATGTGACAAAAGATCTAAAGGATGAAGCAAAGAAAAACAATGCCAAAATGTACAAAATCCCATCAGGCATAACTGTTTCTGCTCACACTAAACGCTGGATGGATGAGAGTAGAGGAAGGTCAGTGCTTCCAGGATAGATTATATCTTGTCTTTCACTAGGTGATGGGTCCTTTTTAAATAAGAGTTAAAGTACTTACATTGACCCATGGATAAGTCAACTCAGGTTTTTGGAGTCAATTTTTGACTAAAATTTCTAGACTTATACATGAGTTTATACTGTATTATGATCTAGAACATGGAAAATTTTGGGGATGACTCCACAGTCTTCCATGCAGCATTACATGATTAACTGACTGAAGAACTACATTCACACATAAATGGTACAATTCAAAGATATAGCCATGTTAATCTGTAGAATCACTTTGTAAATATAGCTTGTCACACCTTTGAGACTAACTGAAAGAAAGAAGTTGGCAGCATGAGCTTTCCTAGACTTAAGTGTACTTCCTCAGGTGCCTTTGGGGAAGCAGACTTAAGTCTACGAAAGCTCACGCTGCCAATTTCTTTCTTTCAGTTAGTCTCAAAGGTGCGACAAGATCTCTCTACATATTGATTCACATAAACAGTTTACAAACAATGAAGCCTGATTGCCGATTCTTGCCATTCCATAAATGGTTTACAAATAATGAAGCTTGATTCTCTCCTTGAGGGTTGAAACAGGTGGAGAGCAGAGCTCCTGTACAGATGTGAGTTAATTTTATTTTCAAGTATCATGGCATATAAAAATTGGCATTAGCAGCCATAATCAAAGAAAATTAAAGGATCAAAAGGAAAAATCAAAGCAAAAAAAAAAAAGGGGGGGGATTTGTCATCCTCACAGGTCAATAAGAACATGAGGATAGATTAAAGAAGAAAAGGAAGGAAGGAAAGGGGAAAAGGTGTTTACTAAATGTTTTCTTTCTAGCTCATACAACATGCCCAGTTCGTTATCCCTTATCCTTTCCAATTATTTGAATTACAGCAATTTAAATCTAAACATATAGACTGGTGCACAGTTTAATCCACAAACAACATAGTGATCCCAGAAAATCTGCATTAATAGACTTGGGTGACTTTAGCTCCGGACCTCAGGTCTCAATTTGCAATGCTATTATATGTTTTTAAGTCAATTTATGGTAATCCTTTCACAGGGCTGTCCTGGCAAGATTTATTCAAAGGTTTCTCCTTGTTTAAGATGAGAGAGGGTGCTTTGCCCAAGTCAGCCATCTGATGTTCCATGGCTGAGCAGCGGTTTAAACGCTGATCTCCTAGAGTCCTAGTCCAACTAGAATATGCTGGATCTCTATTTGCAATATGAAGGCAATACTGTTCTGCCTTATTGGGTTGTTGTAAAGAAGGGTTGGGGAAACCCTGGCCTTCCAGAGCATCAGTCACAGCCAGGGATGATAGGAACAGTAGTCTCATAAATCTGGAGAGCTACAGGTTTCCTACTCATTTTGTAAGAGTTCCTCAGATAAAGTATCCAAAGTAATTTGAACAATCCCAAAGGTATTTATAAGAACTTTGTAGAAAAGGTGCCCAAATTGCTCCACAATAGGTATGTAGAATGGATGAGAGAATCTGGCATAGAATCACACAATCACATAATTGGAGAAGATCCCAAGGGCCATTCCAGTCCAACCCCCTGCCATGCAGGAACTCACAATCAAAGCACTCCTCACAGATGGCCATCCAGCCTCTGTTTAAAGACCTCTAAGGAAGGAGTCTCCACTACACTTTGAGGAAGGAGTGTGTTCCTGTCCAGCAGCCCTTACTGTCAGGAAGTTCTTCCTAAGGTTTAGGTGGAATCTCTTTTCCTGTAGCTTGCATCCATTGCTCTATGTCCTAATCTCTGGAGCAGCAGAAAACAAGCCTGCTCCCTCCTCAATATGACCCTTCTTCAAATACTTAAACAGGGTTATCATATCACCTCTTAACCTTTTCTTCTCCAGGCTAAACATTCCAACTCCCTAAATCGTTCCAGGGCATAGCTTCCAGATGCTTCACCATTTGAGCTGCCCTCCTCTGGCCATGCTCCACTTTCTCAACATCCTTTTTGAATTGTGGTGCCCAGAACTGGACACAGTATTTCAATTGAAACCTAACCAAAGCAGAATAGAGTGGCAGTATCACTTCCCTTGAGCAAGACACTATACTTCTATTGATGCAGCCTAGAATCATATTAGTCTTTTTAGCTGCTGCATCACACTGTTGACTCATGTTCAACTTGTGGTCTACTAGGACTCCTAGATCCCTTTCACATGTAGTCTTGTTAAGCCAGGTGTCCCCCATCTGATAAATATCTGTGCATCTCATTTTTACTGCCTCAGTGTAGTACACTGGTACCCCGGGATACGAATGCGCCGCCTTACGAAATTTCCGGGTTACGAAAAAAATCCATTCAAAAAAACTGTTCCGGGTTACGAAAAAATTTTTGGTGCTTTTCGGCGCTATTTCACACGAAATCGCGGCTTTTCCCCATTAGCGCCTATGGCTTTTTCGCCTTACGAAGTATTCCGGGTTACGAAAGCGGCGGCGGAACGAATTAATTTCGTAACCCGGGGTACCCCTGTACCTTACATTTCTCCCTATTGAAGTTCATTTTGTTAGTTTTGGTCCAGCTTTCCTAGTTGCCTGGAGAAGAGACCATTGATAAGATGGTGGTCTTCAAGGGGGTGAAAACTGGTTTTCTGCTGCTCTGAGGGTAGGAACCAAACCAGTGGGTTGAAATTACAGGAAAGGAGATTTCAAGTAAATGTTTGCAAGAACTTTCTGTCAGTAAGAGCTGTTTGACAGTGTAACAGTCTTCCTTGGAAAGTGGTGGGCTTCTGTCAGAAAATTTTAGTCTGGATGGTCATCTGTCAGGAATACTTTTAACTCTGGATTTCCTGCAATGACAAGCGGTTTGCATTAGATAACTCATACCGTCATAGAACTCTACAGTTCTATGACGGTATGAATGAAGAACACCATATGCATGTTATTATGCACAACTGAAGAACCACGTACATTTTCTAGCATCTGTGTTGCATCATTTTATGACTACACTACTTTTATTCTGAAGACCTTCAGAGAAATCCTGGCTTATGTAATGTTTAACATGTTTCTTTCTTTTTTTCTTCTAATTATAGCAAATGACTCCAGATGGACTTTACTCAAGACAGGAAAATGTATGAAAAAGTGGAAGATGAAATCATCACATCCGACTATCACCACTTTTGGCTTTATATTGCTACTCAAAACTGCTGCTCAAAGCTCCTGTGTCCTTTGAAGTGGCATCAGCAACTGACTTTTTTTTTTAAAGTAAAGCACAAGGAATGTAAATTTGCTTCAAGAAAGCTTTAAATTTCTAGCTGAATTTATCATTAAATAATTATACTAAGCAGCCACTGAGCAATTTCTTAGTTACCTTTATAAACATTACCCCTAAACTACTGAACAGTTTGCCAGCAATGGAAAGACTCCACTTTTAATTTTAAGGGGAAGTTTCTAGTCTTCATGTTTTAGTCTTCTATACAAGACCCCATTTACTCCTATTCCAGGAGCAAGTTTGTTTACATTGCTCTACACTATTAAGTGCCGTTTGTATCTTGTAAGAATGCAAGAACTATTTTGCTGGATCATATGGTAAGGTTCAGAAAGATCAGCCTTCCGTGTCCAACAGGCACCAGCAAGGTGCTCATGGAAAACTCACAAGCCGTTTATAACTGCTACAACTGTTAGAAAGAAAATAAAACCTGCTAATATAAAGGCAGTGGGGCTCCAGTTTACCAGAAGTCTTCAGAGAAAAGCAAGGAAATGAATGTTGGTCAGTTAAATCACACCTATCCTCCATAACTTTGTTTAGTTCTAAGCAAAATTTGGAAAACCACAGGTTGCTTTTCTGTAATAGTGATTCATGGACTATAACTTTCAGAGTTAGCACAGTCAGTGGCCATGCTGGGAAGGAGATTCTCAGCGTTGTAGTCTGAGAAAGTAAAATATTCAAGCACTGGCCCTAGGTCAATAGCCAATGCTGCATCTGGTAGTGATATATAGTATGCTGAAAAGTGTGCATCCTTCTGTTATGCAGACACAGCAAACACAGAACCTTCTATGAAGAAGCCTGGGCTGCATCGACACTACAGAATTAATGCAGTTTGACACCACTTTAATTGGCATGGCTCAATGCTATGGAATCCAGGGAATTGTAGTTTTGTGATATATTTATCCTTCTCTATCAGAGAACTCTGGTGTCACGACAAACAAAACCTTAGGAGGCTGAGAGTGTGTGACTTGCCCAAGATCACTCAGTGAGTTTTCATGACTCAGCAGCAATTTGAATCTTGATCTCTACAACTCTAGAGCGCTAAACTCAAACCACTATACCACTCAAAACACTATACCATGCTGCCTCCTACCAAAACAAAAATCCAGGAGGTTTAACATATATGCACACATGGACCAGAACTTCAGCTGTTCGATCTTAGTACTAGGACGCCAACTTATTCATAAACAGGATATGATGGGTGAAACCAGATTTCCTCTGCAGTAATTTGTGGAATTGGTATATTCTAGCATTTCACAATTGCCAAGAGATTGCAATGTATTGCACACAAAGACATCTTAAGCAAAAAGTGAGGCTTTACCAAAATGGTGAAGGGTCTGGAAACCATGCCCTATGAGGAACACCTTAGGGAGCAGGGGATGTTTAGCCTGGAGAAGGTTAAGGGGTGATATGATAGCTCTGTTTAAATACTTGAAGGGATGTCATATTGAGGAGGGAGCAAGCTTGTTTTTTGCTGCTCCAGAGAACGGGACCCAGAGCAATGGATGCAAGCTCCACGAAGATTCCACCTCAACATTAGGAGGAACTTCCTGACAGTAAGGGCTGTACGACAGTGGAACACACTCCCTTGGAATGTAGTGGAGTCTCCTTCTTTAGAGGTCTTTAAACAGAGGTTGGATGGACATCTGTCAGGGATGCTTTGATTTAGATTTCCTGCATGGCAAGAGGTTGGACTGGATGGCCCTTGTGGTCTCTTCCAACTTTATGATTCTATCAGATCGTATAATTAAGTAATTTGGAAAACCAGTGATGTAATAGAATGGGACTTCAGAGATCCAAGCATAAGTTCCCATGATCCATGGAATTCACTGAATGAACTTGGGCCAGTCACTCACTCGGCCAAACCTCGCAGGACTGTTGTGAGGAGAGGAGCCATGCAGGTATCCTTGAACTCACAGGAGGGAAAGACAGGATACAGATATAACTAATAAATAAACAAACATGGCAAGGTGAATTCAGACTTACATTATTAACTGAAACAAATTTATTCAACTGGTCTATTTTAAGTATGAATCCAAGCTATGAAACAGATTACTCAAGTTTTGAGAGGCATATAAATGGTTCTGGCTAAACATTTACAGTAGTCAGTCAAAAAAATGATTTTAGTAAGTGTTGGGAATTTCTGAAAGCTAGTGTATTATCATCATTATATTTATTTACACCTTGCCTTTTCCCTGAAAAGGTGGTTTTGTTCAATGCAACACACTTACTGGAAAGGTAATTCAGTTCTCTGTTAGGGATCTAGAAGAGAAGAAAGAGCAAGCAAAAAGCTTTTAAGTCAGGAATAGCACACAAGATTACTGAAGGCCAGCATCTCTTTCCATTTACCTTTGAAGTTCAGACTTACAAAATCAGCTAACCAACCTGTATGTCACTGAATATTTTTGTTCAAATTCTGTGCATGCCCATGTACAAACACTTATTATCTCAAGGCTGATTGCATATACTTGAAAAATACCTTGTAGAACTGAGTTGCTGAGGATGCAACACAGAAAAGGGGCAGGCTCTAAGCATAGTCAATTTTATCACAGAAAGGCAACAACGGCCTATGTGCAAACTCATTCCCCTCTTAGTCCTAAAGACACCACTGTTTCTAACAGATTTAATGCAATGAACCAAGCTACCAGTCAAACTCTTCCCCAAAGAACTTTCTCTTACTCCAAGTCATTTACCTACACTGGAGAAACAGCTGGCAGATTTTCTCAGCTAGCTTCCCTATCTACATAAGGTCCACATAAGCAACATGTAGGCTAAAATCTCATTCATAGTCCCATCTAAACTAGATCCACTGCAGAAATAAGGTTTACACATGTTTTTAGAATTCACCGTGTGATTCATTGGGGCCCCTCTAGTTACAAAGAGTAACTGAATTTATGCCCTAGACGTTGGCGAATGAGATCAGGGGATTACCACAACACAGTAAAATTTTTAAATCTGTGCCATGCTTCTCACTGCCTTCCTGGCAAATAGTGGTTGGCATTTAAGGAAGTGCCTGTATTATAAGCACTTCCTGGGCAGTAGTGTGCAGAGGTTACCATGAGGTTTAAAGCCATGTAATCTTCACATAGGGGTACTACATCTAAAAGTGCCCTCTTCATGCAGGGGTCTATTCTAATTTTGGTGACAGCACTACCCCTCCCCAGGTGCCATTCTTGCACAGGATCACAGCAGCCATGCATGGGACTTGGGGAGGGCTCAAGTGTATAGGTACAGGTGTGCAAAGGGCAAAATGGGAGCACTGCCTCCCCAAATAATGAATTTTTTCCTCAGTACCCAAATTTCCATCTTTGCAGAGCAACACTGAAAAATGTTCATAGAACTCTTGGATTTGCTGTGTTTAAATTCACTTGGTAGGGAAAAGATTAGTAAGAGCTGTTTTAGAGTGGAATGCACTCCCTCAGAGTAGAGGATTCTCCATCTTTGAAGGTCCTTAAACAGAGGTTGGATGGCCATCTGTCAGGGATGCTTTGATTGTGAGTTCCTGCATGACAGGGGGTTGGTTGGATAGCCTTTGTAGTCTCCTCCAACTCTATGATTTTGTGTATCCCTTTCTTTAGGATGCTTAAATTTTATCTCTAAATGCTCAACTGAAGTTACTACAATGCTAGAAATTTGGGGCCAGGATATCCTCCTGGCTTGTGTAGGGGTTAGCTACAGCAGACAAACAGGGCATTGTACATGCCAACATTTTTAGAGACATATTTGATTACCCTGGCAATAAAGATACCCTGATATTTAAAAAAAATGAACACGTGCCATCAATGACATGCTGACATGTAACCACAGCCCTAATCCATCTAGCTCCTCTATCCAGGTGTAATGTGTCTGAGCAGAAGAGCTTTTGCTTTACACACATGGAAGGGCAACATCTCTGGCCTGCACCAAAAGCTGCCCCTTAAATGTGTCGCTCACCCACACAGCACATAGTTTTAGCTGTAAGACAATAAACCACAATGTCCTGCCATCATGGATATCTTCTTCTCATGATTTTTCTGAAGGCAACGTAATAATTGCTCAAAGAAAATAATTTTTAAGCACAGAGAAAAGGGGTATTTTTAAGAAAGGTTATTTTAAAGGCACAGAAAATACAAAGAATGTTAAGGTACAAATGACTTTAGATGCAGCTCTAAGGGGAAAAAAAGCAATGAAGGAACTTAAGCTGTTTACAATGTTTCCCAATCTTTTTTATTTCATTTCTCCCCCTCCCCTCCCAACAACATTACAAAAGATTGCGTGTTTTTGTATTATTTAATAAACCGGCTCCTCTGCAGTTCATATACAATCACAGGCGAATTTTTAAACTCCATTTTATACAAACATCTCAAAAAATAGTTGGGAGTGAAGTATGGTAGGAAATATTGCTCACATTGCTAGTTAACATGCACATATGAGGAGGACAGTTTGTTAGTGCATACCTCCAGAGTAGGAAAGATTTTTTTAATGCCTCCAAAGTGAAAATACAGTAGATGACTTGGAACACAATCCAGGAGGATCTTCCTCTATCCAAGCCCAACTGAAAGGAACAAGAATTGGTAGTTCTCATTAATTTCAGTAGGGCTGGGTCTGGAGAACATCCTAGTAGGTTTTGTCCCCACAAAAACAAACTGAAAAGGTGAATGTCCACACAATTAAGTTTTTCATGCGATTCTACTTTCCAGTACTATATCGTAATTGCGCTGTCAATTTATATATACACGGCCATGTATGTAACATTCAGTTTAGGAAAAGTTACTATGAAGACTGAAACTCTTGGAATCCCTTGGCTAGAATGGCCAGTGACTATGCTAGATGGAGAATTCTGGGAGCTGTAGATCTCCAAAGTAACTTTTCCCCATCACTGATACCACTTTTGAGGTATATAAGAAGAGATACTTGCACCAGTATTACAGGAGGGGAGGGGAATGTTATCTTCATTCTTATCATGCTTCTTAAACTGTTTTGCACTTTGAACAGAATGACATTATAAGAAACAAGGAGCTGCTCTTGAAAATGGAAGCTCAACATCAGGTGTGCTCCATATGTTGATGTCATAATATTGAGCATTTCTTCTCCCCTGCCAAAGGAAGCTAATGATATGGAATAAGGAGTGGGAAAACACAGAACGAAATGATGGATGTGGGAATCTTTCCACTACAGACAGAAAAATGGTGTCATTTTCAGCAGCAGCCCTGTGTTCACTTTGATCCTGAATTTTTTTAACACACTATGCAACCAGTTTCAACTGATGGCAAGCAAAAGCCTCTCTAGCTGTAGATACTTTTGAAAGCAAATTCTAATCTTCCCTGATGCAACTGGTTCCTCCCCACCCAATCCCCACCTAAACAAAAGGGAGAGTATTTCCTACTTTAGCCTGATTCAAAATTTTCGTTGTCATTTTATACATAGCTAGCAAATGGGTAAGGAGGGGAGACAGTTTTGGGCATACATATTATACAACAGATTGTGCCTTAGGATTTAAAACTAATTTAATTGTTTTACTCTTTTTATTTTAATTTTTAAGTGTACGAATGAGACAAATATAGGCTCTTTAAAAATTTTCATTCACATAATGAAAACAATTCTCATTTATTAAAAATATCACATTTTGAGACTAGAAACAGTAAAGTGCATGAAAAGTTTAAAATATAAGCTCAAGGAATCTTATATAGCAGCAAAGAAGCAGAATACAGGAAAAACTTAAAACATCTCTCCTTATCACTTTGCCTTTGTTGTTCTTTGAAACATAAAGCATGGCTCAATCCACTAAAAGACTGCCATTAAACAACCTCAATTTATATTAATGGACAACGGATTAAATTGTGCCCAAGCCCAACCACGATGAACAGAGGCTACTCAGCAGCTGCCCAGTTCAGACTGCAGCCACAAACTGCTATCGAGATGCCATTAGGAGTTCTTCCACTTTCGGGATGCACAAAGATTTTAAAATGGCTGCAAGGAGCTCGGAAATAGAAAAGTTTCCAAGCACATCATCTTAGAGAGAGCAATTAATGGTTGGGAATGAAACAATAGCTTTAAAAGATCCAATCTTGATAGGAAAACAAAACAAAACCATCATTAAAAGTGTGAGATGGCTATTTGGCGACTAGGGTCAGGAAAAAAAAAATTCAGCTGAGGAATGATTATGGCAAACACTTTTTCATCATCATGAAGAAGAAAAAAGTGCACCCAGAAAACTCACTTCTTGTGCATGGAGGAGGCAGAAGCAAGTTGTGTCTCTATCTTCACTCCCAAAAATGGGCTGAATAATTCTGAAGTCTTGCTAGAGATAGAGAAATGAAGGACTGTGTTTCAAAAGAAAAAGAAAAAAAGTGAGGGACATGTGGAATGGGGTTGGAACATGGTGAAAATTGAACAGAAGAATTCTTGCCATTGATTTTAAGTGCACAATTCACTGTTCCAGTTTCCAACTCAGTTCCTCCCCCATTATTTTCTCTTCTGCTGAGTGGTTTGCCAAGATCACCAATGCTTATTTGCTGGGTCTTGTAAAAACTGATCCCATTCATAATGCAGACAGTTTGCAGAGCTTTACCAGAAAGACTACTGCTATAGTGTTCTCTCTGAGAAAACACCATGACTGCAATCAACAATAGACGCCAAAAGGAGAGCTGGAGCTTACCCACTGACAACTACAGAATAACTAGTAACTTCCACAGAAATAATTGTAGTTCTGGAGAGCAATGAGTAGTAAAAACTGTCCTGCCACATGCAAATTCTATTTGCTTTCATGAATTTTTTCAGGATACAAACTCTTACTCATTTGAAATGGTGGTTCTAGGAAGCAATAAACTCTGGTGGGATGACCCTACACACAAAAAAATGTTAATGGGGAAGTCTCTACTGGAGCAGCATCGTTTTTTTCTGTCAGAAAATCTTATCTATTGCACCAATTTTGGTGTAGGTGGTAGAAGAAGTGAAAGCGGTCTGTCCTGTGAATAATTTACAAAAGCAGTAAGTGCCATTTCCAATTTTAAATGTTTCACAACAATTGTATCAGGGTACTTAAAAATGACAATGAATAGGGAGAAGGAGGCATGGCTCTTTTTACTAAAGATGTAAAGAAAGCACTAGCAATGAATGTATACATATATGCAAACCCTCCCATCTGATTTGTCTGTTTATAAAGGCAGCTTTTCTATGAAACCAATAAAGCTTGCCAGTTTAAAATGCATGTGTAAATGTGCATATTAAAAAAACTGGAAAAGGGAACAAACAACAACTTTGGTTCCAGCCCTAGTGCCAAATGGTACCAATATGCACCAAAAATGTGCAAAATCGTATCATCAACACACATAATGAAAGGAGCTTGAAGCAGCAGCTTTTAAAAGGTTGGCCATACTTCACTCCTACATACTTTGATTTACAACTGTACAGGTCCATAAACAAATGAACAGGTCCCAGCCCTCCAAAGGGGCAGGGCTCCACTACCTCCTGGCAGGCAAGTGAATGCCATTGAGAGGAGGCAGGAATGGAGGGTGGAGCTCGAGCTGTGTCAACAGTGAAAAGTGGTCTGAAGGGATGTGAGGATGGGGGCACCCAGTGATGTTGTTCTCAACCAGCCACTGAGGATCCAAAGGCCCCAGGACACCAAGCACGTTCATATGAGTGTTGGAATAAAAAATGTAGTCAATCACACCCTAAAAAAGAAAGAGAGAAAAAAGAACCACAAATGGCAAATTAGAACAGAATCTTCTTAAACAAATCAAGGTGAAAATGCCATGTACTCTATGTATGTATGTTTTTGTGTGCACCTTTAACTTATTTAGGAGTGGAGGAGATTGCTATCCTTACATCATCAAGGACAGCAAGGATATCATATCACAAAATGGGAGATAGCATGCAGTGAGCTTGGAAACGTTACTTTTTTGAACTATAACTACCAAAAGTCCACATTCAGCATGGACAGTTCGCATGCTATCTTTGGGATTATGGGAGATAAAATCTAAAATAATAACTTTTCCAAGCCCTGGTCCTGAGGGAGGAGTACACAGCCTTGTCTGGTTTCCTTGGAAGATCTGTGTTGGGGGAGTAACCTAGAGTAGTGGTAATAGTTTTTGTTGCAGCTGTGCCAGCCTTCTACTCAGTAAAGATATATGCTGTTTAAAGTATGAAAGCTACTCTAGGTGTATGATCACAGCTTTGTTCTTTATGTTTTTATTGAAAAAAAGAGAGTCTGCACTTTTGAGACAAAAAACTTAGCCCCTGGAACATACAAGTGTAACCCCCTAACTTTCATAACAGTCTGAGTGCAAAGGGATCTTGTAGCACCTTTCAGACTAACTGAAATAGGCTGATAGCATGAGCTTTTGTAGACTTGGGTGTACTGAAAGTTCATGCTATCAGTTTCTAAGATGCCTTTGCAAAATGATTTTCCAGACTAACACAACTATGTCTTTACATTATATGAAATTCTGAATGAGGATTCAAACCCAAATCTGTCTTTATTCCTTGATACAGGAATGACATAGAGCAGTGTGCCATCCTGCAATAGCCATGCAGATTCTCATAGCAGGACCGCTCAGTACAGTACCTAAATCATGTATTTTTATGCACATCAATGCGTTTCAGCAGCACCACTGCCTGATTTGAAACTATACACAGCTTTAAATATGTTTAGTTTGGTGGTTTACAGACCGCCCTTTTGGGGCAGCCTGTTCCTGCCCCTTTCCCCGCCGGATCGGGGCCTCAGCTGCCACAGCGGCAGCCCCGATCTGCCACTTTCCAGGCCGTGGGGAAGCAGCCTGGAAAGGGGTGTCCTGACACCTGACAGCAGCGGGGAACATGTACCATCAGGGGCTAGCCTGAAGACAGAGGCTCCTCCCTCCCCAACTGTCATCGTTCGGCCTCTGAGGGAGAGAGAAGGCTGGCCCAGTACCATCAGGTTAGCCTGAAGAAGAAGAGCCCTCCCTCCGGTCCATCTGCCTTGGTCCAGGCCTCAGAGGGAGAGAAGAATGCTGGACCTGATTCCCTTCCCCTCTCACCATTCCCTTCTCCTTTTGTGTCGTGTCTTTTAGATTGTAAGCCTGAGGGCAGGGAACTGTCTGATTAAAAATAATAATTGTAAGCCGCCCTGAGAGCCATTAGGGCTGAAGGGCGGGATATAAATACCTAAATAAATAAATAAATAAATAAAAATAAAACATGAGAAAGGGGCCACTTGGCCCCTTTCTCATTTGTGTTGCTGGCGCAGCTGTGTAAAGGCTGTGTTAGCGACACAAACCTGGAAGGAGCTTCGTTTCAGAGCTCCTTCCGGTACTGCAGAAAGGGCACCCCAGGCGCCATCATGCGGCGCCAGGATGTCACTTCCGTGCCGCTCCGTTTGGAGGCGGCGCGGTTGTGACGTCCCAATGGCAGCACCCATGTAGAATGTACGCCCTTTCCTAACCCTAGTATGTACCTAGTACGTCCTTTTTGCGCGTCTGTAACATGCCTAAGTTGCCTTTTTTTAAGTGACCAATTATTGATACAGGCTTGCAATGGAAAAAAACATTTTCCATATTGAGCTGTTTTTAATGTATTTTTGGGTGCTGAACTAGAAAAACACAATAAAAAAGTTATACCATATACAGTTCCTCTACAAATTTGATTTTTTAAAATCAGTTCAGTTGTTACTTAGCTTTGATCAGCCATGCATGCTGTTTCAATGCAGTTTCTTTTAGTGCTTTTGAATAGATGTTTATTTTTCATATTGGTGAATTAAAGTGTTTAGAAAATCTACTACAAGACTCTGGTTGCATCTACACTGTAGAAATAATGCTGTTTAACATCATTTTGACTGCCATGGTTCCATCCTACAGAATTCTGGGATTTGTAGTTTTGTAAGACATCAACACTCTGGCAAGACCTCACAAAACTAAAAATCCCAGGATTCCATAGCATGAAGCTACAGCACTTAAAGTGATGTCAAACTGCATTGCTTCTACACTGTAGGTGTAGATGCACCCTTTAATCTCTTTCTTAGGCGGGTTACAGACCGCCGCTTTGCGGCAGTCTGCCGCCGCCGCCGCTTGCTCCGTGCAGGAGCCGCAGCAGCCACACCGCGCGGCTCCCGCACGGACCGAAAAAGAAGCTCCAAAATGGAGCTTCTTTAAGCGACGCCTCTATGACGTCGCGAGGCGCCAGGGGCGGACTCGCAACGTCATAGACGCCGCGACACGTGCGGACGCACGGCGGCCGCCATATTGTACGTACAGAATACGTACTAGGGTTAGGGGGGTGCGGAAGCACCGCCCCTTCCTAACCCTAGTACGTATTCATTACGTACTAAATGGCGGTGTGTAACCCGCCCTATTCTTTGCAGGATCATGTCATTCAGTCACATATTACAACACAGAAAGAGCAAATTAAATTGTGAAAGAAATGTATATAATGGAGCAAATCTGAGGTCATTTTTGGATTTAGAATACCAAATTCCTATAAAACAAGCATACATTTTAAAAAAGTTTTTATGATCTTCAATTTTGCAGGTTTGTGTTATTCTAATTACTGAGTATCTTAGTACAGTGGGCCCTTGGGATCTGTTGGGGTTTTGGTTTCAGGATCTCCCAAGGATACCAAAATCCATGGACTTTCAAGTCCCATTAATTACAATGGTGTAGTAAAATGGTGTAGCTTATATAAAATGGTAAAATCAAGGTTTGTTTTTTTGTAATTTGTATATATTTAAAATATTTTTAAGCCATGGATGGTTGAATTTGTGGATACAGAATTAATGGATACAGAGGACTGACTGTATATGTTTCAGTGACTCATGTTGCCATTATTTATATTGTTATGGGAATGACATAAGTTGAAACGGCAAGGTTGATGGGGACGTAAGAAACCACAGTGTATTGTGTACTAGATCAACAGTGAACAGTTTTCTTCACTTGCATAACTTTAGTGGACTCTCAGTTTTTATACTGGAATTTTAACATTCTCCTGGATAGTGAGGATTTTACCTGGTTAAAATTTACCAAGGCTACAGAAATCTATTTGAAGTTGGTTTTGTATTTATTTTAACTGGAAAACTGCTTTGACTTTTTTTTTAAAATAATAATAATAAGAACTGGTATTAGAATGTGCTTAAAATAAAAATGTGGCTGCTTTCTGCCAGTTCACTACTTACTTTGAAATCAAAGGTGTAATTAGTATAAGGCATCAAATTGTTTTCATAGGCGCTCTTGAGTTGGAAGCCGTGAGTGATTCTCCCCTCAGAAGCCCCATTCTTTCCATTGCCGCTGAAGTTCATGAGACATTCATTATACCGTAACTCCTTGAAGTCTTTATGGTTATCAGCTACTATTCCATTACTTAAGTATTCCACAACACCTGTTTTGAAAGACATATAGAGTTAATTTGTAATTACTTGTATACTTATTTGCTTGAAGTTATATTTCTTATATACGGTACTAAAACTGATGAAGCATTATGTCACATATTTATGTATTGTTTAAGAATAACCCAACTTTACAAGTATCACCAGCAGCAAGGGAATTGACAGTGTAAATGTTTTCTGAGCAGCAAAGAAGAAAAATCACAAAAACAGATTAAGCCATTCAGAGTTTGGAAAAATACCACCACCAGTAGCATTTCAATCAAATTGGCTGATCTAAAAAACCTATTATTAGAATGGTAATTATACTTATTTGCTTGACGTTATATTTCGTGTGATTTATTTTTCTTTTTGTGATAAACAGCAATTTTTCTGAGCATTCTGTATTCTGAATATGAAACAACACTAATTCAGCACAAGGCAAACAACAGTTCACTCACCTCTCCCCAGCCTCTCAGCATACTTTTCTCTATCTTAGCATTAGAAACTTAGGCCCAGTACAGCTGGGCCCTTTGCAGTGCGCCCATGATGTGCTGGGGTTGCTTGAGGGCAGGGTGTGCACACGGCCTGCAACCCTAGCACATCATGGGTGCGCCACAGCTGTACAGCGCCATAGATGGTGCGTAATGATGACGTCGCAACTGCGCCGTGTCCAAACGGCATGGCGCACCTCCGTTGTCACCACGCCGTCTCTGGCGATTTGCGGCGTCACAGTGCCACTGCAAAAAGGAGCCACTTCCGGATGTTCCTCTTCTGCTGTACGGCAGCGCCACGCAATTTGGTTGCTGCGGCGCTCCCACAGAGCAAAGAGAAGCACCAGGGAGCGCCTCGTCTCTTTTTGGCGCTCTGTACCCTGCCTTAAACTGGTTTTCTAAGGGCTATTTCAGGGGAGCTCAAGGTCTTATAAGTATTTCCTGGCATCTGACTGTGAGAAATCAGCTTTCTGAATACACATGCCTAGGACTGAGTCATAAACCTCTTTCAATATACTGGGAGTTACGTCTAAATATGTGAAAGGCTGCATTGCATATCTCAAAACAGCTCAAAGCACTTGTACAATCAAGGACATTCAAAGATCTTACTCCATGAATCTATTTTTTGCAACATCTGTCTTAGTGCTCTATGTTGGCTACTTTGCACCTGAATTAGTTCTATTAAAACCAAGTCAGTCTTTGGTATATGCACCAAAGTTTGTCTTCCACTCCATTAGACATTTTGCTAATAAGATTATTACAATGACTTTTATTATCTAAATCCTCCAGCTGCTCAGTTAATTGTTAACAGACACCTCCTGTACGTTAATCTTATTCTCAAATTCAGTGCTACAAAATTTCCAGTTCCTTCTGCATTCTTCTAGCTTACGAATCCTATTCACCAAACTGTCAAAAAGTATTTATTTCTGCAAAGAACCTTACGTAAGCAGGAGTCCATTTTACTATCAGTGTGCAATACAGGTACTCTTTCTTTTCTTTCAGCCTTCATCACAACCTCTGTAGGCTGCAGAGTCCTGCCTACTACTCCCCACAGAGGTGGATCAGTCATCAGCTGGACTGCAGGGAATAGACTGTTGTTTCCTTGATATCAGTAACGGCAGAGAAACAGTGCTCTTCCACAGGAGCACTTGGGAGTAAGGGATTTGAAGCATCCACCCCCAGAGAGTTTAGTCCAAGCCTTAGCCCAAAACCAATCCTGATCCGGATCTCTAGAGGAAGATGGTTTAATCACACATCTCCTCCTCACCTACTGCAATCGTGTGTGTGAACACAAATGCACATATTAGATAGAGAGGGAGCATCCTGAGCACATCCACCCACTCCTATGGTATCCAGGATTAACAGAATTCCACATGGCAAGGAAATAGGGGGAAAGTAAGATATATGATGCTCCAGGCTCTTCTGATCTTCTAAATCTTAAATAAAAAATTAAGCGTAATACCTTAAACACAAAACATTGAAAATGACCACTCCAAACCCTTTTGGTGGAAAAATGATCCAAGATTTTCCTAACAAATAAAGTAAACTTTACCACATATTGTACCTGAATCAGGCAACGAGTTAAGATCCGCACACAGCACCAGAGGGATGGAATTCATATCTGCTATTGGGCTTCCAGGCCTGCCAGAGGCTTTCTCAAGAATGTTTTTTAGCTCAGAGACAAACATCATCGTCTGGACAAGTTTTACATCAGAATATTCAGGGTCCCAATGCATATGGGCATTTGCTACAATAAGGAGTTGGTTGTCCACTGTATGAAGTGGCTTCAAACCTAAAAGCAAAGTATTACTGTTAAAACTAGGTTAATTTAATTCCCTCCTGGATAATGAAGGAACATTATCTGTTTGCTTTTATGCATTTGTTTTTACAGTGCAGCATGACTGTGATCACAGACAGGTCAGGATACATAAAGGTATCCTTTGGGCAAACTATCACTTCCATTTTGCTAATGTTTGTGCAGTCACTCCAGTTTCTATGGCAATGGCCTGCAGCAGTGGCAACAACTATCATACGTGCTGAATCAACTGGAGACATACAACCCCCATGAATATGCTACTTCCTAAGAACAGCACTACAACATGATGCTAGCCAGCCTGCAAACCCAGTGATGTCTGTTTATTCTCCCAGAGAAGAGCACATGGGATCTGTTCAGAGGATTTTAAAATACTATGAAAGAGGCAAAGTTGAAGCAGCATGTTCTGTCTAGAAAAGTGCCCAATGTAACACCAGCCCTGTATTTTGAGGAGAAGGTGCACAGCTCCAGGGAAGAATCCATGCTCTGCCTGGAAAGCTTGCCATTTCCAGTCCCACACTTCCAGGGGAAAGGATCTTAGGCAAGTACAGAGCTTAGAAAAGTTATTTTAATGGATTACCGTTCTCATAATGCAGCGGTTCTCAACCCGTGGGTCACGACCCCTTTGGGGGTTGAACGACCCTTTCACAGGGGAAGCCTAAGACTATAGGAAAACACATTATTTCCGATGATCTTAGGAACCAAGACACTGCAATTTTATGGTTGGGAGTACCACAACATGAGGAACTGTATTAAAGGGTCGTGGCATTAGGAAGGATGAGAACCACTGTCATAATGCATTATGCACAGCTTTGGGGATTGCACAAAGAAAGTTTGGTGATGAGAGACAGCCCACCAATTCTGTTCTTTTTTCCTACTTTGTTGGGACAAACCAACACTCCCTCCCACACACATTCCTATTAAAAATAGCTTGGGTGTCACAGTAGCTCCCTATCCCAGTGCTAGCGTTACAGATGTTTCCTTTGTATGTTCAGCCCACAAAATGAAGTCTGAGGAGGCCTGTTATTTTAGGATGACTTGTATTTTAGAATGGCAAAGCTGTTCACCAAAATGATGTTGTGCTGTTACCAACTTATTTGTATGAAATTGAGCAATGGAAAAGTTGAGTTTTTAAAAAAAAAAAAAATCCAGCATGCAGGCTCACAGACCTTTAGACCTACTGTTGAAAATACTTGACACTCACCTGTCCCAAATAGTTCTTTATGCACCTCTAACACTACAGCAACTCCAATGTTGTCCTTTGTCATCACTCTGTTCAGCATAGCTTCTGATCCTTCAGAGTTTGCCATAGCCACTTGGTTGAACTCTACTGTATGTTTCTGCACCAATGTGAATCTGAAATACAGATACCCACCACAACAACATCACTCAACATCAATATATAAGTAAAACTCATTTTTTAAAACAAAAAACCTATCATAACTGTCACCATAAACCCAGAGACATAAAGTACATCCATTCCACTTATCATCATACCAATGCCAAAACAAATGCTAATTAACTGTTTTGTTGCATACTCTGTTTCAAACAAAACAAACCAAGTTACGAAGCAATTACGTATGTTAATCACCACTGTTAATGATAAATGTTTTTGTCATTTATATTTCAGTTATATTTCATCTCCCTCCTACCTAGGCATATCTATAAATATCTGCCTAATGGGGCAACACACTATTTCATCTGAGGGAGCTGAAGTCCACAAAGGTTATATCAAATAAAACTTTGTTAATCTTTAAGGTGCCAGTGTTTTTTGTAGCAAGAGACTATCATGGCTAATCGCCTGTGAGTTATTCAAGACCAAATTGTTTCTTACTTTTCCGTTTTGAAGAATACTGCACAACCATCCACATGTTTTCGCTCCTGCTCAGACATGATTTTGGCACGTGACTTTGGAGAAAAAAATCCATCATATCCACGCTCTTTTAATGCTGGCAGAAAGAGGGTGAAGTATTGCTCAGTTTCTACTTCCTGGAAATGAACAGTCCATTATTAACATTGAGCTGAAGAAGACTGGCAAGAAAGTTGAACGGTTACTTTAAAATTTTTTACTGTTTCTGGGAGAACTATGATAATGTGCAGATGGGAGAGATCCATTGTATGGATTCCTCCCATATGGACCAAGAGCTTCACAGTAGCAAGGGAAACAGCTACATATACACTAGCTAAACAACATTAAGAGTTCTACTACATCTGACTGAAGGTCATTGTAACACGGCATCCCGTTTCCCAAGGAGCCAAGCACTGTGGAAGTTCAAAAAAGATAGGAAACTATCACCTACCATTTCTTAGGCAGGATAGGACTTTGAACCTTTAGCCTTCCTGGATAACAGCTCTTAATAACATTCTTTCTTTAATGTTCTTTAGGCATTAAAATACTAATAATCTGCTTATCAGCCTCAGAAGAGTCCCAAAGATGGCACACAAAGAGAGAAATGCTGAAGACAAAACTAAATTGTCCCTATGAGGAACAACTTAAGGAGCCGGGGGTGTTTAGCCTGAAGAAGAGAAGGTTAAGAGGTGAGATGATAGCCCTGTTTAAATATCTGAAAGGATGTCTTATTGAGGACATTGAACAAGCTTGTTTTCTGCTACTCCAGAGAACAGGGCCCGGAACAATGGATGCAAGCTACAGGATAAGAGATTGCACCTCAATATTAGAAGGGACTTCCTGACAGTAAGGGCTGTTTGACAGTGGAACACACTCCCTTGGAGTGTAGTGGAGTCTCCTTCCCAGGAGGTCTTTAAACAGAGGTTTGATGGCCATCTGTTTTGATTGAGAGTTCCTGCATGGTCTTTGTGGTCTCTTCCAACTGTACAATTCTATGATTCTATGACAGCCAAGCTGTCACTAAAACAACAGAAAATAGAATCATTCCCTTTGTAAAAACCAGTAAAACAAAAATGTCTTCACTTCCTAACCAGAAGTGAGTAAAGGTAGGACTTCAGATAAACTCATTTGTTCTTTTGGCTTTTCCTATCATTTGTACACCAATGACACTCAGCTGTATCTTTCCACCCCCCTGACCTTTCTCCGGGTCTTGAATAGCAAGTTTCATCTTATCTTACAACTATCTCTCAGTGGATGAGGCATCGATGCTTGAAGTTCAATATGTCCAAAATAGAGGTTCTCATTTTTCCACCTATCTACTCTTCAACACTCCTTCTGTTTCTGTTGATGATATTTCTATTCGACTAGTCCAGAAAACCGATAGTCTTGGTTTTAGTTTTGACTCTTCTCTGTCGTGTATCCCCCAGATCCAGACGACAGCTAAGGCATATAGATTCTTTATATATAATATTTCCAAAATCTGACCATTTCTCTCTGCCTCTACTGCCAAGATTCTGGTCCATGCCCTAGTGGTATCACGACTTGATTTCTGTAACATCCTTCTGGCTGGGTTTTCTCTTTCTTACCTCCATCCTTTAATTTCTGTCCAGCATTCAGCTGCACATATTATTACATCCGCCCACTGCTCCAACCATATCTATCCTTTATTATCATCCCTTCACTGGCTCCCCCTCCCCTTCCGTATTCAGTATAAGCTCCTGTTGATGATTTTTAAAGCCCTGCATGGGCTAGCCCCTCCTTATTTATCAGACATTCTTTCTCCTCACTTTCCCACTCGTGCCCTCTGTTCTGGTAGTCAAGGTCTGCTGTCTCAGCCTAGGATTTTCACTGCCCTGTCTCGGATTCATCCCTTTTCACTTGCTGCCCCTCACTCCTGGAATCACCTTCCCCCACGAGCCTCACGGGTCATCACTTCTTTTGAAACTGAGTTGAAGACCATCCTGTTCAGAGAAGCATTCCCAGGCATTGCGTGACTATTATTTGTTATTTGATGTTTTTAATTTGTTGCCTGCTTTACTTTATCAAACCCTTTCCTGTATTGTTATGTATTATTTATATGTATTGTGCTATTATTTCTTAGATTGTATGCCATGGGCAGGTTTACTTTATCCTTTTTATTGTTTGTATGTACAGTGCTGTGTAAATCTACAGCACTATATAAATAAAGCATAATAATAATAATAATAATAATAATAATAATGACTTCAAGTGATATATTCACAACAAAGGTGCAACCAAAGTGAAGGGATTGTTTGAGTTCCAACTAAAACGTTTTCTTAATTCAAGAACTAAAAAATAATACATAAAATTCTTAGAAGTGTGGAATTCAGAATACAGAAGTGTTGGATGCTATCTTTCTTCCCTCAAAGTATGTGCCCATGACACAGTGCTGTATTATGAGCATCAGGCCATTTCCCCTTATTAGGAAAAAAAACAAACCCATGGGTGCCTTGTCTTACTTACTAGCAAGCACCTCCTCCAAGGTTACTTCTAACAAAGTCTGGACTTTGTCATGAAAACATATGAAAATACCAAATAGGTATTAACAGCACTGTGAAGGTATTGGGTGGGTGGGAGATTTGATACTGTGGCATATTTGCTTTACTTTTTCTTTTATTATAAGCAAGTATGGAAGCCTGTGAGCCTTCATAAATGACAAAAAGAAGAAACGATCTATAGAGATGTCCTAGACTTGTTATTAGAATTTTAAGTTGAAATTAAAGTGTCAGTCCCATTATGTTCTGATAAAATAATAACTATATTTTTAGAATTACCTGAAGACTAATGATATCTGCATCCCAGTTCACAATTTCTTCCATGATTCCCTTTTTTCTGTATTCCCAATTTAATGCCCAGGATGGGCAGTAGCCGTAGAGCTGTCGGGTGGCATATTTATCACACAACACATTGTAGCACATGACGGTAAATGAAGCTAGGAGGAAACAAAAGTCAGTAACAGATGAAGAAAATGGTGGAGTATTGTGCACTTTCTGATAAAAGTATCATCATTTTGCACAAGCTATTTCATCACAGTGAACTGTATCTTTCTGTGTTAACTGCCAATTTTCTAAAATATTGCAAAAACTCCTTTAAAAACCAACTTTCCTCACTTGCCAACTAGTGTTCCTTATTTTGCATATGTTAGACACACAACTATTGCCTCCATTTGATTTCTCAACTACTTTGCCCGTGTTGAACTCAAAGTATAATATATACATTCACACATTATTAGTGTGTGTATCTGTGTGCTTTAAAAAAAAACAATCAGCATGTCAGAGAGATTCTACTATATCGGTCCAGATCATATGTTTTGGAATATACGTCTCAGTAACATATTGATAAAATCAGGGGCTATTATACTGTCCTTAAACCGAGTAAAGCTATAGCCAAATAAATAATTAAAGCAGATAAGAACAACAGCTTAAAACTTATCAGATTTAAAGGGCAGAATCATACATTATGAATTGACTCTAACTTGAACAATTAACTGCTCATATGAGCAGTGCAACATTAGATGACACACATACAACACTATACACATGCATCTGTGAAAAGGGGGTTTCCATTTTCTTGGTATGACCCACACATTCATCTATGAGACACCTCCTATAACAATCCACTGAGAACACATTTGTTTGTTTAATATGCTGCCCTTCTCCCAGAGTGGGATCCAAAGCAGCTCACCAATAAAACTGGTTAAAAACTTACCAATACATTTTTAAAACAATTAAAATAATTTCATTTTAACAGTATAAATTACATTAAAAAGACAAAAGTTAAAAATATAAATAAATACAGCATGCACCCAAATACTAAGCCTCCCTGAAAGTGATTACATATTAAAAGCCTGCTTGAAGAAAAATGTCTTTGACTACCAGCAAAAGGAAAGCTGGGAGAAAGCCAGCCTTGCTTCCCACAGAAGGGCTTTCCAGGGGTGGGAGCAGCCATTGAGAAGGCTCTCTTTTGTGTCCTCACCAAGCGAGTTGTGAGGCTTTTGGGCCCCCTTGATAGGACCCCTTGACCACATAAACAAAATGAGCTGCCACCACCTACTGATTTGACCTGCCCCCTTTCTCTTGTAATTCAGTATGAAGTTACTTTGGGGTTCCACTTGCACTTTTTATCTCTGCAGAGACTTTTCTCCTCTAACTCTGGTGATCAGATGAAACTGAGCAAAAGGTATGTCTGTGATAGAAGTATTTTTAAAGGTAGGCTTTTATTCTAGGTAAGAAATCTATAGTAACAAATGGTATTTCTCTTTATGAAGGGCCACTTCCCTTCAGGCATACTTAGGAAAGCTACAAGTTACAGATTAGTCTGTGTCATCTTCAGTCAGTAAAATAATCAAAAGTCCCTGATGTGATTAGCTAATACGTTTACCTATTCTACTCACAGACAATTGGAATTGTGAGTCCTAGATGTTCCTGGGGGTAGCTAGGAGGTGGGACAGACACCCCAGTCCCCAAAGCAGCCCTTTTGTTCCTGTTTGCTAGGGTCCCTCTCTTAAGATTACCTATGGTTTTATATCACTTCCCTTGGAGAATGTGGGAATTTCTCCCAGACTGGCCAGTTGTATTTCATGACATGAGACTCTTGTAATGCTGTCAGCCAAGAAATGTGACTTAATACTATTACCTTATCAACCCTTTGTTACCTGGAGGGAACTGCCCAGATAAAGGGAGATGCCCCATTATCACATGAGTCTGTGATGGTGACGGGACCAAGAGAAAACCTTCCCCTAATGATCTTAAAGCTCTATCAGGAGTAAGGAAGGGCAAGGATCCAGTAAACAAGTAGAGACTCTCACTTCTAAGGATCATGTCCACATCATCAGGTTGCACAAACTGAAGCATATTCAATAATACAGGATAAGCAGGCGCCAAGATTACATCTACTGAAATTGCCTCAATTCCAGCATCCAAGTCAGAGTGGACTGTGAACAATTTTGTCTTCAAAGTGTCTTGCAAATTCTTCATGTGTACATAACTTAGTTGCATCACATAATATCTCCCTCTATAGCACCTTATTAAAGGATAAAAGGGAAAGCCCTATAATTACCTGAGGGCAAAATTTGGTCTCGTTCTTTTAACGTGATCCATGGCCTTGGAGGCAACTGTTCTGGATGAACTGAAATATTAAAGATTTAAGATTAGTGAGGGTTACAAGGCACAATATATATATATAAAAATAAATTTTTAATAGTCATACTCCATAGTATGATACAGAATATGAGAAAGCAACTCTTAGGAAAAAGGAATCCATTGTTGTTAGACATGGATATCCCACCCCCACCCCTGGCACCTCTGTCTTTCATTTCCTTTTCAGTTTGAATCTTAACTTCACTGGAATTTCTAGTCACATGAACAATTTAATTACTATTTGGAAACAATTATGGTCAAACACATAAACCTCTCTCACATTTTAGTATATGCAGGTGCCTTAAGCACATTCACAGTTTGGAGTTACTCTTGTACTGGATTAAGAACCTGTCTGACACAGACAGCAATGGCAGAGTTGCTCCTAAAGGAGTTTCAGAGGCCAGGGGCTCCATGACACTGCCAGGAATGTATGCAATGTTTACTATGCCACACACCTCCATCAAATGAATGTTCCCACACCAATATTAGCAGCTGCAAAAGAGATGCAGTGCTGGCATGCAACATTCCTCATGATGTGGATATGCCAAAGAAAAACAATTCATATCAGGAGCCTGCTAAGTGCTGAAGTGGTTTTCAGGAATAGTTATACCATGCAGATTTAAATGAAGAAGAAAAGCAGTTTCCACTTAGTTCCCCAATGCAATACAGCTAAGACTGACCTACACATGGCTCAAACAAGCTGTTCTGAACATGGTAGACCTGATATACAGGTATCCAGAGTTCCCTAACTTGAAATGACCTCTTTGGCTTTCTTCATTTAAGTAAGAGTGAGCAACAGATCCTGGTGGACTGCAATGCCTTCACATTTCACTCTGCTCACTAGGGCTGATGGGAGATAGAATCTGATAATCATCTCAGGTTGCTAAGTCTTAATTTAAATGGATAATTGGTTCAAAGAGGTTAGCTCTTTCCGATGAAGAAACTTCACCAAGAAACAGTTGGCTCCTCATCTGAACACAGATCTATGTGGACATCTGAGCTTGGTTTCCTGATGTACCAACATCAACTTGACCTTCTCCCGGCACCGAGTAGATAGTTTTTGTTGATAAGGGCTTCCAAAGAGTTGGAAACACTATTTGAAGTGCACAAATACATACTATGCATGCATGCACTCATATTCACTTCCATAATGTGGATACTGTTTAAATATTTTTTTAAAAAGTGCATTACCTGCTAGATTGTCAAGCATATAATTCAATAATTTCCGTGTCCCATCTGGGTCCTGGTACAGGCTGAGAATATCTTGTGATAAAGGATTGCCTGGAAACAAAGATATTTATAATCAGTTGGTGGCACCACATATAATACTCTTGTGTCTAATTAGTACTAGCTCAATTCATGTCCAGAAGTGGGCAACAAAGACGAATGGTCTACAAGAAACTGAATCCAAAGTTCTATAAGAAACAGTTGAAGGGAGTATGGTACTTTTAGCCAGGAGGACAGATACCCTCCTGCTAAGACAGCCACCTTCAATTTGAATGTTTGTTATATAGTAGAGAGAGCAATTTGGCTTCTGCTGCTTTAGAGGGTAGCATTCAAACCAACAGTTTAAATTTCAAGAAAGGAAATTCCAGCTAATAATAAATTTCAGCATAAGAGGAAAACATCTTCATGGTAAGTGGTGTTTAAAACTGGCCTACCTCAGAGGGTTGTGGACTCTCCCTTGCAGGAGCTCTTTAGGTGAAAGCTGAATAACGATCTGTCAGGGTCGATTTAGTGTGAATTTTCTCTATTGGTAAATTGTTACACTAAGAGCTAATCAATGGAGAAATAAAGAAATTTGACACCACTTTAACTGTCATGGCCCCATCCTGTAGAATCCTGAGATTTGTAGTTTGGTGAGGTATTAAGCCTGACCTGTTAGAACACTCTGGTATCTCACGGAACTGCAAATCCCAGGATTCTGCAGGATAGAGTCATGGCAGTTAAAGTGGCACAATGTTTTCCTGGAAGCCAAGATTATTTAATTGAGGCTGTTGTACTTTGGCCACATTACAAGAAGGCACGATTCATTAGGGAAACAATGCTAGCAAAGGTGGATGGAAGTAAAAGGAGAGGAAGGCTGAATGCTAGATGGATGGATTCTATTAAGGATGCCATGGGTATGAATCCACAGGAAGTAACCAGAGCAGCAGAGGATAGGGAGTCTTGGAGATATTTCATCCACAGGGTTACCATGAGTCGAGACTGACTCAAGGGCAGTTAACAACAACAACAACTCTTCCAACTCTACAATTCTGTGATTCTTTATTTTTAAAATTTATATCCTGACTAAGTATTTATATCCTTACTATGTCCCTCAGAATTTTAACAAACTGACATTGGAGACAGTATCTTTTAACCCAAGGAAAATACTTCACATGGGTTATCAGTGAACCAGCTGGAAATTTGGACTTAAATTATGAAATTCAATTTTGGTATAGAACCAGTAGAGCACAAAGAAAACAGTTAATTCATGCTCCAGTCTAAGGAATAATTCATACATTTCATACCCGTTCAAGCAAACCCCCTTTGTAGCTGTTGAGTACTCCAGACTGTAACCATTTTTTTCTTCTTCACGGGATTGTTTTAAAACATGTGGTGCAAAAAGGAAGCTTGCCTTCCTTCTTTCCTTCCTTCCCCTGGTACTTAACACTGTTCTCAGGAATACTGCCAAGCTTCTGCTATTAGTTGCAGCTGCAACACCCCTAAATAAAATGTTTTTTTTAAAAAATTACTTCAGCTCCCTGTTGCCTTTTTTTCCTAGAAGGTAACTGCTCTGAAAAAGGGTGGGGAGAAAATAGTGAAGATTTACAATCTCCCCCCTGCAAAACAATCAAGGCTAGATAGATCAGCCTAGCACAGGGAAAATTATTCTCTTATAACACCAGAATCTTCATTTGGCTAAATATTGGAAGTTTCACAACATATAAAAGGAAGCACTTCTTCATGATATGGAGTTACTGTTTGGCTTTACAAGGGGTTGGACAAATTCATGGAGAATATGGCTTTCAGTAATTCCTAATCACAATGGTTATATGCTATTTACACTGATGGGGCAGTATGTTTCTCAAAATTAGTCGCTGGGAAACATGAGTAGAAGAATACTATTGAATATACGTCCTGCTTGCGGGCTTCCCACAGGCATCTGTCTGGCCACTGTGGGAACAGGGTATTGGACTAAATAGGCCTTTGGTTTGATCCCTCATGGCTCTTCTTAGGTCCTTACAGGATGCAAAACTTGCTAGTTTTGCCTTCAACTCAGGATGGCTTAAGTTTTCCTGCCTGTTTTCCTACCCTGGGACAGAAAATATGTATGTGTATTGTATGTGCATACATTTTATGGGTGTACATATGTTCTGTGTGTGTTATGCAAAGCTTTGTATTATTATTTGTTAATATAGCATCATCAGTATAAAAATAACCTCAGAGATACATAGGAAAAGCATCTGTTACTAGAAGCTTGCTTATTATCCAAAATAAACAATGGAGAAACAGCGGAAGTAGGTAATGAAGAATATGGACCTATGTGGCTCCATGTACTTAAAGCATGACTACAGAAATAAAGATTAAGCAGACATATCAAAGTAGGGATAAAATAGAAATTCATCAGTTTCCTGAAGGGTTGAATCTGGAGTTACCTCAAGAAACTTACATTCAAAGGAAAACAGCATGTTGAAAGTTCCTGCAAACTGTAGGAACCTTTTTTGTTCCTGGCACAACACAAAATGCATACTTTTTGAGAACTGCACCAGAATGTGAGAAACTGTGCAGCACTTCGGTGAAAACCTAGTCATTTTACTAGACACAGAAAACTGCAGTTTTCTGAGGAAAAGAATTCACCTGCTTATATTGTTTTTTGTTAGGTACTTGGGAAACATGCACAAAATGAAAAACTAAATTGCATGCTATACACCTATACAAAAGGTTTGACATTATACAGAAATTTAGATTAAAACAAAAGGAAAACAAAAACACTGTTCAAGAGTGATGTAACCCACTATTCTGAATAAATAAAGAATACAAAAACAAGAATGGGCTAAAAACTCATTATAATCTTCCTTATCTGAAATGTTTGGGGCCAGAGATGCTTTGGATTTGAGTTTTTTTGGATTTTGGAATACCTGTATTTGTATGTATGTACATAATGAGATATTTTGACAATGAGACTCCAGTCTAAACACAAAATTCATTTATGTTTTATATATACCTTACCTGAATGTAATTTTATACAATACAGTACCTTTAATAGTTTTCTTCAAGAAACAAAATCTGTTTACACTGAACCATCAGAAAGCAAATATGTCATTGTCCCAGTCACCCATGAAAAACGTTTTGGTTTTTGGAATATTCTGGATTTCAGAATTCCAGATAAGGGAGACTCAACCTATAACAGTATCTGCTACAGGATTTGCCCATAAATTCTTAACATACAGCAAGATATTGGTACAAGAAAAAAAAGAGAGGGGAAAGAGAATCACAAGGGGAAAGGTTTTTGGTATTATGTATTCACACATGCACAGAATACCTTTCAAACCTAGTGTCTGTAGCTGGAAGAGCCGTCCAAGTTCGTAAGGCAAAACTCGTAACAAATTGTTGTTTAAAAGCAACTCCCTAAAAACAAAAGCAAATAAATTCAGCTTAGTAAAGTCAGCTTAAAAGGGGTTTACATACTCTATGTTCACAAAGAGCTGGGCAGTGAAAAACGTGGATAGAAAGAAAATGAACACATTTGAGATGTGGTTTTAGACAAGAATAGGATACTGTGGACAGGCAAAAAGACAAACAAAATGGGTCCTTGTACAGATCAAGTCTGAAATTTCCTTGGAAGCCAAGATGATCAAAGCTGTCATACTTTGGAGACATCATGAGAAGTTATGACTCACTTAAGAAGACAACAATGCTGAGAAAGTTAGAAGACAACAGAAAGAGAGGAAGACTGCAGGCCAGATGGTTAGACTCAATTAGGGAGGTCATGGGAATGAATCTAGAAGACTTAAGCAGAGCAGTGAAAGACAGGGGGTTTGGAAGATGTCTCATCCACAGGGTCTCCACAAATCAAGGTCAAGTTAAGGGCAGTTAACAGCTACAACAACGTTCTGTGTATTGTCCAAAACATTTACAAAACAGCTTTGATATTCCTTTGGGAAACATGTACAAAACCTAATCAATGCTCCTCATTGGCTGGTGTCAACAAGAGCTTAGAAATATACATGAAAATCGAAAATATGAGTCTCATAGCTCAAATTGTAGCCCCATAGCCAACACTGTGTCAAAAATATGCAAAAGGCTCCACAATTAGAAGTAAAGAAAGTGTCTACATCAACAGCTAAATTGCTATAAGCTAAAAATTTTGTTCACATACTTTGGTAGACACAAAAGGCTGCTCACCTGAGAGATACCATGTTTCCTAGTTCTGCTGGTAAACTTCTGAGTTTGTTGGATGAGAGATCCAGGTAAACTAGATTTTGAAGCTTGGCGATGTCAGGCGGAATGCGAGTCAGATAGTTGTCATTGAGGTGGAGAGCAGTCAAGTGCGTTAGTGACCAAAGTGATGTACTTAAGCTCCGCACTCTACCTAAAATGAAGACCATGTAAAAGGTGTTAAGGGTTCAGGTAGGTTTGTCTATATGCTTCAATAAGTACTGGCATGACCAAGCTTTCCAAGAAAGAAAAACAGACATCACTGATAATTGAATTAATCATTCAGTGATCTCAACACACCTACAGAACCTATTATCTCTATTGCCAAAGGTGATAATTTTCTATTAGCATGCATTATCTGTCTCTCATAACTTCTGATTCAAATGCACATTTAGGGGTTAGATCAGCAGGGAAGACTGAAGCAACAGAAAAATAATTTATAAAAATAATTTTGAAACAACTTATACTTTCTGATTTAGCTTATGAGAAATAACCAAATCACTTTACCTTTAGTTTAAGGCCCAATACAGACAGTCAAAAAGCGCCATCATAGGGCCGATTTTAGGGCTCGGGAGAGCAGAGCGTCTGCACACTCTTGAGCGCTACCGCGCAACAGGCATCCACATGGGGCCCGCCATGATGACATACATGCGGCACCGCCTCAAAAAGGTCCAGTACCACGCAGACATCATCATTGTGTGTGAGGGCCAATGGTGCACTGCGCACGTCCTAAAAAGAACCCGCCAGGAGCGGGCTCTTTTTAGGGCTCCCAGAGGCCACGCGGTTTGGTTGCTGCGGCCTCCGTGTGGGGCAGAAAGGGGCGGCATCTCAGTGCTCCTTTCTCCCTATCTGTCGAACCCCAATGTCACTTCTGGATGGAATGTTTGACCAAAAATGGGTCTCTGTGGCCCACAAGTGTGAGGGAGTGAAATCCTGTCTTGGCTGCAACTGCCCAAGGTGGTGAAAATGTATTTCAATTATTAAAACTGAAAACAGTTATTAAACAGTTATTAAAATGAAGGAATTGTGTCACAAAACCAAATCCAAACGCCTTAAATCCTTTGACAAGGACGAGTAATACTAGAAACAGACAAAATTCTTTGTTATAATAGTTCTTAATAGAAATGGAAAATCTCCAGAAATTCTGAGAAGCAGAGAGAAAAATGATGTTTTGGCAAATAAATGTATACTGATTCAACAATCCTCATGCTCACCTCCCACCTTCCCAATTAATTCCAGCTAGAAACCACAAAGGTCTCTCTCATTTCTCCATTCTGATTCTGTATTTATTACTGAACTTATATTGAGCTGGAAGCCATTCAAATTTGAAATTGATTGAAATTATGTTTATCATTGTACAAACCAGTGATTTCTTAAAAGGTTTTTTCCCCATTCCAGGTCACTGGGAAGCATGGAAACCTCCACAATTTACTCCCTTGTAAATTCATGTTTCTAATTCTTTCCACCCTACTACATGGAATTTTTAGGCAGTCCACAAAAGATATTTACTTGCATCTTGAAGCATTCAGGCTTCAGGCAATCTGCATAAGCTGGCCAACAAACACTTGCTGAGCCACTAATATAATTATCAAGCAGGCAGTTATCTGGCTTCAGGAAAATGTGAAACAAACAGCCTACTCCACCTGACAGACAAGTTATTATCTGATAACTCACCCGAGATTTCCAATTCTGCCCAATGGGACTTCTTCCCATTGGCTACCTCCTCTGCTGACATGATGGTGTAAATTCTGCGAGGATCTGGAGGATCATATTTTTCCTTTGGCATCCCTGTTAGTCTAAAAGATAAGACATATCATTATTACAACACGTGGACGTTAGCAAACAAATATCACACCAGTAAATGGCTCACTAGCCTAATAGTATGCAAAATTTAACAATGGCATTATCTGCAAAAAATTCCATTTCAACTGAGGCCAAAGTAAGCATGGTAAGAGTCATTCTTTACTGTTACAGAAAAGTACAGAACTGTCCCTACCATATAGAAAGGCAAAATTTGGGTATAGGTGACTGATTTTAGCTGTAAACGCTACAATACATGATAGAGCAAAGTATATCTTCTCCCACCCATGTTTTGCCTCTTAGAGGTTTCTCTTCCCAAACACTAATCTTCTCAGCTGAGCTCAGGTATCAGAAGTGACCTCAGCTGGACAAAAGGTGCTTAGGAAAGAGATACTGTAATAGCCTAAGTGGGAAGCACAAGGAATGTTTAGCAGTCCTCTTATGTCCACTGGCCTTGATGTATGAAAACTTCCTTCACTTTCAGTATAACTGGGGTGGTTACATGTTTGAAATTAACCAAGCTATCTTTCTGTTTTGAAGCCAATATTTTGTTTAGAAACCATTTTAAAAAAAACATTACTTTATAAAAGATCAGGTCATCCCTTCATGTAACATGCATATAAATGAATTTATTTATTTATAATTTTCATATTTTATTTTGACACAAACCAAAGATTGTTCACCACAAAAAGGTCCACAAAGCAAACAAACAACATTGTCTAACTTGAAAATCAAGAAATTCAGACTCTGGAAGACAGCCTTACAATTATACAAGCTGGTGAACAGAATACTTTTCTTTCCAATAATGGCATACATTTCCCACAAAAGAACAACTCTCACTTTTACCTCCTGTCTTCAAACTGACAAAGAAAAAACTCTAATTAGAGGGAAGATGCTCATATTATGACTCAGTTAACAAAGCGTAACCAGAGCTGCGTCAGAGTTGTAGTTTTGTGAGGTATTTAGCCTTCTCTGTCAGAGAACTCTAGTGTCACACCAATTTCCATAAAGATCAGTATGGCTACTTTTCAGTAGCCACAGGTTTCCTTATAACCTATCTGCAAATAAAGAAGACCATTGGTATCCTGATCTCCACTGTCTTATCCCTGGCTTTAAAGTCTACCCAATATAGTAAAAGGGTAGAAAATATGGTTGCGTGTTTGACCTTTTGGGGATACACATTTAAGATGTTCTTAGTGAAAACTATTCATTGTCAATGGCCATCATGCCTAAATATTACTGCATTTAATCCTTCCAGATGGTAGTGACCACATCATTTAAGGAGCCCCTGGCCCACGGACTAGTAAACTGCCTCGATCCTGTTGGAGAGGCGGGATAAAATTATTATTGTTGTTATTATTACAACTTCCATCTTGCAAGTCAGTGTTCTTGAAATCGCACATGAGGATATATGTATCTCCCTCCCTTTCTAGACATCCACCATATCCCACAAACATATTCATTTTGAAGTACAGTACATCCAATTTCATTGGGACTTACTCTCATGGAAATATTTGGTTCTTTAGATCTTGTAGCCTGAAAAGGAGATAGCATCTGACGTCCTGGTGGAAATTTTTACAGAAAACTTCCCAACTAATTTCATGGTGGCAAGCTGCCTTGAACTCACAACAAAAGATGTGTACACAATTTATGGTTAGCAGTGGACACCATTCCAAGAAGAGTGATGGTATTTTTGCTTGAAGGTTGAGATTTAAAGAGTCAGTTTAGTTTCATTCTTTCTAGTGATTAATGTTCTTAGACTCAGGTCACAATATATACCCGTTTCTCAATACCACCACACAGATTTTGAAGGACAACATAAACTGAGTCCTTATTTGGCTAAAACACATCCAAAACACCTTCCCATAAAATATGCATCTAAAGAGCTGCCATTTGTACTTAATGAAGACAAAACTAAAATCTAGGCTAGAGGACATCTTTGAAAACCACAAACTGCCAAAACAGTTGCATTCCAATATGAAGAGCAGTTGTATCAAGAACAAAGTTGTTGTTGTTGTTTTAAAACCATTTTCTAACATCTTTCAGCAAGGGAGGAATGAGTGGGCAGCCTGAACCTGGTAGAGAAAGAAACAATTCTACAAGGGCATCTTGTACATTTTCCATCAAAAATGGGAAAAGATACATCTGTAAAAATCCTAGAAAATTCTACCAAACTATTCAAAGGCAAGAGTACCATCTGGACTGAATGACACAATGTCTATTTTACACACACGACAACTTTGAACTTCAAGGGGCTGCCTTTGCACAGTGGCTGCAACTAGTGCAATATGCAATGGCTCGACTGCTGAAATCTGGTTGAAGTCTGAAAATGGTGTTTTCCAAACAAGGAAAATATTCTTTTAAAGCTATGGAGAAGCAAAAGTTATAAAGCAGAACAGCTGCAGGGCTCATTACAAAAGCATCAGGCAACAGCTCCCAGTTCTCACACAAGCTCTACCCAAAGATAAATATGCAAAACCAAAAGAGACAAAGTCATGGGAATATGCAAAGCAGATTTTCCTCCAACATTTCAGAGAATGAGCAACAGCCAACTCTTAGAAGTATCACTGAAGTGAGCAAAAGGAATGACTCCAGGTGAAGCTTAACTAGTTTGGTAGCTCACCATTAAAGTGTTAACTCTCAGTCTCAACTGCTGACATCAGAACTTTAAATGTTTATTCCAGACAAGAGCAACAACTCTGTAAGTGTAGTTTCAGAAACAGGCCAAAATAAAAGAGCTACCCTTTTGCTTTCCACAAGTATGTATCTGAGAGGAAGTATCCTCCATGTGTGTTGGTGGACTACATCTCTCATGCCAGCTGAGGACAGGAGTTGTAGGCCAATGCACTTTGGGTCCATCCTAGAGAACAAGTTAGGTAGCTGTGAATGGCCATCACTGGGAAATGAATGATAGGTTTGTTCAATGTTATACAAGCAACTGTTATGAGGAAATAATCTGATGTGAGCAGTGGGGAGTCCTGCCTCTAAAAATGAAGCCCATTTTCTTCTTTGTACCACTAAAAAGAGACATTTGTCAACAAGATTAACATGCCCATTAGAGCCAGCATGGCATAATGGTTTGGGTGTTGGACTATGACTCTGAAGACCAGAGTTCAATTCCCATCTTGGCCATGAAACCCACTGAGTGACCTTGGGTAAGACACATGCTCTCAACCTCACGGGAAGGCAATGGCAAACTTCTTCTCAACAAATATTGTCAAGAAAACCCTGTGCTAGGGTCACCATAATCTGGAAACAACTTGAAGACACACAACACCAACAACATATAATCCGCCCCGCACACTTAGAACATCCAGGACAAATTTGTTGGAGGTCCCTAGGTCAAACTTTGCACGGACCTCACAGAGGGCTTTTGCCATCGCTGCCCCTTCACTTTGGAATAAACTCCCTGTAGAGCTTCGCTCCGCCGCCTCATTAGATATTTTTAAGAAAAATCTGAAAACGTATTTATTTCGGTTGGCCTTCCCACCTTAGTTAAATTGTTCGTTTTTCTGCCCCTTATTTTCCCTTTCGACCCCGGACTATTGTAAATTGATTTCTCTTCCTCTTTGCCCTTGACATGTGTATTTTATTGATTTTCTGTTCCTATTCTTTGTAGTAATGTTTTTAACCTATATATTGAATTTTTTATCCTGTATGTAATGTTTTAAATTTTGTAAGCCGCCTTGATCATATTTATGGAAAGGCGGGGTAAAAATAAAATTTATTATTATTAACAACATCTGATGCATTAGTTTTACACAGAGTATATCATTTTCCTAAATAGCTGTGAGAAAGCATATAAAGAGACTCAAGCAAAGAAGCCTAGGATTCTGTGCTATATTCTTCTAGAAAGTCCAGAACTACAGCTGGCATTCCTTTTACTACAAACAATGGCCAGCATTTTTCTTTCCTTTCCTAAGCTGTTAAATATATCAATTATTAAGACTGTGCAATTATATCACCAAACCAGCTCCTACTACCAACTCACCTTATTGTTGAGAAAATAAGCTTGGTAGACATAGCTATGTTAACCTGGAATAACAGTATGCAAAGAGATTTTATAGCACATTTGAGATTAACGGTGAGAAAGTTATTTCATGCATTTTAGGAAGTAGACCCAGTCCATGAAAGCTTATACTACAATTACTTTTGCACAGATACTCTCAAAGATGCCTATGCATATTGTTTATTACACTGCAACTGTCTGGAATAAAACCATATTCTCCTTTCCAGAGGGATATAAACACAACTGGACCATTTATAACACATTATTATTAGTCTGTATTACATTTTCCATATAAAATAGCCATTGCAATTAGTTTCACTTCTTATGAGTAAGAGGAGGGCAGATATTACACCCAGTTCTTTCATATATTATAGTGTAAATAAAATTTATTTAAAAGGAGTTGCATGATACTTTTCCTCCAGCGGGAATTATCTTCTGCCTGGTGCAAATTTTATGAACGTCTTCAGCTTGTGTAGTCTGAGAATGGGGGCAGACTACTTGGGAGCTGAGACTATTACCTGTTCTCTTCTTAAGTAAAGCTACTTGAGTTTATGTGGAGCTGGAATATAGTTTACTTGGATCTGGAAGATAATTCCTACTTGAGGGAAAGAATCATTGCAAACTCCTTTTAAATAAATTTTATTTACACTGAAGTATATGAAAGAACTGGATGTAAGGTGAGGGAGGTAGCATCTCTGTTCCAGACACTTCTAGATAACACTGATTATCTAGCATCACCTGGTGCTGGGAATTATTTACCTAGGCCGCTGACCTACAAAGTGACTCAAGGTTCTAGTCTGTTACCACACTTTCTAATATTTACCTGTAACTACTAAGAAAGGTCACCCAGACATCTGGGTTGAAATATTATCAGTATCCAGATGATGTACAGTCGCTTCTCATTTTATCAACTAATCCCTGGGAAAGGAGAAGCCCTTGAACTGCTATCTAGAAACAGTTCTAGACATACACAATCTGATCCCACATCACGCACAGGCTTAGTAAATATATTAGGGTGGATAAAATAATTCTCCATTTACTCTTAATCCCTTTGGTACTGTTGAAAAAATAACATAAAACCCACCTTGAACAATTTATAGCAAGAATAAACAATACAAAAATAATACTTGGGAAAACATGTGATCCTGTAAACAGTTTGGTCAGAGTTACATGTTACATTCCAGTAAATAAGATGTTACTGTGAACACAATCTATTTTGGTCCACAAGCATATTAACCACCAGACAAGACTCAACACCCAGACTGACTCTGAAAGGTGGGAGCTGTTATATTATGCTTACTTGTCAGAACAAAATATGCTTCAATATATAATGGCTAGAAAGCTGTAAGATGGAAAGAATTAGAAACCAAAGTTATTTTTGTCACAGTTCCGTGCATATCTTATCAACTGCACAAGCATATTTCACATGTTAAGTACGATGGCTTTGAGATCTCATCAATGGCTTCTTGGCCTTCTGATCAATTCTCTGATTTTTTTAAAAAATTGTCTTCTGTTTCTGAATGTAACTATGTATCAGATTTTCCTCCTGTGAAACTTCACAGCAGGTTTTGGGTGGGTGTGTGTATGTGTTTTTTAAAGCATATGAGCCTAAGCTATGTAAAGCCTGAGCTGCCTTTATCCTAGCTGCCAGGACATTAAAATAGTAGAATTTAAAAGGATCTGTAAGACCAATGACATCATGAAGCTTGGTAAAATCCTCTAAAGCAGATAACAATCTAACAACTGGGAGACCAACATACAAAGCCAGACATCTCACAAATTTCTAACTCTAACCAAAAAGTCTAAGATTATGTTCACATAGACTGAAAACTGACCAGTTTCTGGAGCTCACTATCCATAATACAGTCTGTTAAACCTTCAACACTAACTAAACAGCTCACAAACTGTGTGCCAGAATAAGAAAACTGTTCCACACTACATAGGCATGGAGCGGAATTAGGTCATAGGTGTTCTAACTGAAGCATATGTACTTCAACTGGCACAAGGACCAGTTTCTAGCATTCCTAGGCAGAAACAGAAACATCTCTAGGCCTGGTTAGGGCAGAGAATTAGACTTACACTCCACTGTCTAATGAAGTACTAATGCCTATCCTTCATCTCAGCCAATATAAAGCAAAAGCAGTTCAAGATTGCATTTGCAATATGCTATCATCCCTCCACATTCACAGATTTTTAAAACCACAAATTCAAGCATCTATGGCTTGAAAATATTTTTAAAATATATAAATTCCAAAAAGCAAACACTGATCTTGCCATTTTATATAAGGGACACCATTTTACTATGCTACTGTATATAATGCGACTTGAGCATCTACATACTTTGCTGTGTGTGTGTGTGTGTGTGTGTGTGTGTGTGTGTCCTAGAACCAAATCTCAGTGGATATCATGGGCCCAATGTATTCTTAGGCCCAAAAGAAGCGGTTTCGGGCTACTCTGGGGGCATGGAATTTAGATGACAAATGCCCCCAAAGTGGCCAGAAACCGCATTGCGGCCACTGTAATGGGGGGAAAGCTGGACTAAAAAGAAGTGGAAAGAGCAAACCTTTGACTGTGCATGTAAACACCCCAACACAAGACTGGTTGTAAAGGAGCAATCTAGCCTAACCCTAACCCTAACCCTGCATGTAAACTCCCTAATGCAGATGTGCGTTTAAAAAGGATGGAGATGCAGCACCCAGGTGGTCGGGGCAGCAATGTGAAAGTAAAAGTGTGACACCGCCAATGGATATAATTACAGTGTACTCAAACCAGAAAGTCCAAGATGGGGCAATTATTATTATTATTATTATTATTATTATTTATTAACCTTTATTTATGAAGTGCTGTAAATTTACACAGCGCTGTATATACAATCTTTTTAATTAGACAGTTCCCTGCCCTCGGGCTTACAATCTAAAAAGACATGACACAAAAGGAGAAGGGAGTGGTGGAGGGAAAGGGGATGATGTCCAGCAGTTCCCCTCTACCTCCAAGGCCTGGACCAAGGCAGATGGACTGGAGGGAGGGCTTGGCTTCATAATGGATGGTTAATCTTCTTCCAGGGAAAACACATACTCTCAAGTAGGATAATACATATACAGTACATAGCAATACAGGAAATGGTTCGATAAACAGGCACCAAAAGAACATCAAATAGTAAGCAACAATTATGCAATGCCTGGCATGGGGTGAAGGGGATGTCAAGGGGGCATGTATATGGGGGAGCATGATTGTACTTTGCCAGTGTCTTACTTGGCATACCTCTGCTCTGATGCTCTGTTCCAATGAAGGATCGCACATGCGAGTGTGTGGACAATCAAAGGGACATCCATCCAATGGGATAGCATCTAGGCAGCAATCACTGGCAGATTGTTTGTGTGATGGTGTGCATGGATGGGGGGGGAATACACCCAAATAAATACCCAGCAGTGTGGCTTGATGCTGTGCTGTGCAGTCGTGCCGTGCGCACTCAGGATGCCTTCAGAGCAGGCAGTATGGTCAGTGGGATCTTGACCCACTTTTGGAAAAAGCAGCTTTGGGTTGCCTTTTCCTGCCTGTCTGCTTCACTCCTTAGATTGACCGTTTCTCTTTCCTACAGTGCATTTCAGCTGTAGCATATTTGCCAAGAGAGATGATTACAAGAGGGTTAAATTTAGTTGCTCCAGACAGTACAAACAGGCTGAAGTAGAACATCCCAGGGAGGAGGAGTTTAGAAACCCCATTTGAGACACTAACATCTATTTTAAAACTGCCCTGCCAAAACACTGCTGCTGATTCAATTTTATGCAATCACACCTTGAGTATAATATTAAAACAGTAACTTCAGAAAATAAATTTAACAGCAGCAAGGAAAAAAAAAAGAACACGACAGAAAAATGTAGTAAAGTGTGCAGAAAGAGCAGTAACACTCTGTTCTACTTTTACCACAACTCACCTGGATTACACTTCCCAATTCTGGGCACTACTGTTTAAAAAGGGTATTGATAAGCTGAAATATGTCCAGAGGAGGGTGACCAAAATAGTATTTTTGGAAAACAAGCTCTATGTTTAGTCTAGAGAACGGAAGGCTGAAAGATGATATAAATAGTCAAGACTTCAAACTTTTGGAGCAAAGTTTTTTCCTACTGTTTCAGAGGGGGAGACCTAAACAAATAGCTTCAAGTTATGAGATAAAAATGATTTTGAATAAACACAAGGAAGAATTAACAGATGGTACAAACTGTTTAGCAGTGAAGCGAACTGGCTCGGGGTGAGTTCTTAACTGGGAATATTTTTAAACAGGGGTTGGATGGCCACCTGTCAGGGATGCTTTAGCTGTGCATTTCCTGCACTGGAAGGAGTTGAACAAGATAATCTTTGGTAACCCTTCCAACTCTGTGATTCCAAGAAACAGAACATTTTTGCATAAAGCTCAAGCTTGGTGATAATTACTTATAGAAATGTTCCATTCAGTGCATTGTTCTTAGTGCGGAGTACGGCCACAACTATTAGATAAACATTGCAAGTAGGTGACTACCTCAAGACTTTTATGTAGCTATGCCAGTCATTTGTGTACTGAAAGAAAAGAAACAGTTTTACAGATGTTTCCCTGCTTGGTCATGGTCATCTGTAGGCAACTTTTACATCCCAAAGGCAATGATATGAGAGTGACTATTCACTAAGAGGCTCACCATCAACATTAGAAAATATCTCCCTGTTTCTCATCTCTAAATACACTATCATTCTCAGACTCAAGTTGACACAGAAAAGGAATATGAGTTTGATCATTGTGATAAATTATCTGAGATATCGGAGCCTCTATTTGTCCATTTTCCCTTCTTTATGGCCTGTTATCAAGATTGTAAGGGGGCAGGGACTACCTTGTTGATCTTTGTATGTCATTCTACAAGCTCTTGCCACAGAAGAAGGGGGTAAAATTTCAATAAATAGGTAAATAAAGTCAGAAATTACTTATTTACGCATTTATAATTCAATGGTGGAGGCAAATATGTATTAAGTATAAAATGTATAAGCTCAGATCTGGCACTAGCACTTTCTACTTCCCTCGCCTTCATTTTGGAACTCTTTAAAAATCATGCCTGTATGCTTTGTTCAAAATTTCCATAACAAAAAATACACAAGTGGAAAATTCTACAGGGCAGAGGCTGCATCTTCTGCCAATTGTTGCATCTCCAGAATTAGCCAAATATTCACTGACATGCCTGCATGCGCGCACACACACACATACACAGGAAATAGATCAGGGTATCTATTTTTAAAAAACCCAAACAAAATCAACCCACTTCAAAAAACAGAAGAACCTGCCTGGCCCCATTTCGTATAGCAGAAGCTAGTTATATAACATAGATAGTACATTAACACCATCACCATCCAAGAAAGAAATGCTAAAAACATTCTCCATATAATCTGCCTGTATTTTGGTCCATTCCAAGCACAGGTATACCTCACTAAATGAAATAGATATGTCCCAGTTGAAGTTTCTTTAACAGAAACCTTGGTACCACAGGTAGAAATAAATTTGAAAGAACATAGATAGGATCCTACACCACAAAAATGAAGAGGGGATCAATGTTTCAGCAAACTCTTTATTCAAAACTAACAATATGCACATGTAAACTGAAACAACTGGGTCAGGTAAGCCTTCCCCAAGTAAACAAAATTATTTCAATCTTAGAGACCACTAGAAAGCTTCTTCCAAAATGCATTCTGGGATTATTTTCTTCTTTCAATGTCTCCATTTTTCTTAAGATTTCCTTTTTGGTGGCAAAGCTTACAGAGCTGTGCTTTTTCAACATGCTTGGGGAGCTGGTGAATCAGGCTTATCTGCTTTCTCCCTTTCTTTCTGTTTTGTATTCTTATTCTTATTCTTATTGTTACAGTTGCCTCTCCTTTCACGCAGAGTTGAGGTCTGTGGTCTTCAATATTCACGGAGGGGCGACCTCCGTAATTTTCAATGGGGCGCGTCCCTGCTGCGCACACGCTTGCGGGTCCGTTCCCCATCAAGCCTACGGGGCTTGAATATTGGCGAGTCTGTTTTCGGGGGGGGGGGGGGGTCCGGAATGGATCCCTGTGAAAATGGAGGGCCAACTATATTTGTATTCCCCTCTTTTCCCAGAACTGGGCCTCAAGTGGAAAATGTTCTTTTTTCTTTCTGTTTCTTCACACATGCTCAATAAGTGATTCTGGGGGCAGCTGTTTTACCTTGCCTGTTGTAGGCAGACACACCCAAATATGCTAGAAACTGGAGGAGAATCAATTATTTCCCAGGTCAAGCTTTATTGCACTGTCTACTGAGACACACTACTCCAACACAACACTGCAAATCTTTCTCCAGTCCTCCTTCACATCCTCCTGTCATTGCTGTTATTTTACAGACCATTTGTCTGTCTTCTTTATAATAGTGGGGTGAGAGGAGAAGATACATAAATGTCACTGCACCTGTAAAGTATCAGTTTTTCTCCCAAGCTGTCCTTGTCTCTATTCTCTCAAAGTGCTACTACAACAAAGAACAGGCCTGTGAAGACACACCCAACTAAAGATGGTGGCA
>NC_056526.1:182572958-182707166 GCF_019175285.1 Sceloporus undulatus | reverse complement strand
GATTTGGGTGTGCAACGCCGTTACCCTGGTGAGATCAAACTCTTCTATCCAAAAAAGGCTCTGAAGCTGAATGTAAAGTTCAAAAGGGGGGAAGTTTAATTTAAAGAACAAAAATAAAGAGTTTTCTCCTCCCCAACTCTAGATAAAAGATACTTTACAGACTTTCAGCAATCTTCAGAGTGTCATCTTTCTGGGTCTGATCTTGGTTTGATCTCCTCTTTCAATGGAGCTGGTGCAGGGTCTTTCAGCTCCTGAATTCTTTGTCTTGAAGTAGGTAACTAATTTCTGGTAACTGATTTGGCTAGCTAGTTCCTGGTAACTGATTCGGCTAACTTGTTCTTGGTAACTAAAAAGGCTAACGTGTAAGAAATGCCCTTTCCGGGCCTGTTTACCACCAAAAAACAGCTCTCTGCCAGCTCATAGCAAAGACTGCTCCAAACTAAAAACCTCAAGCTAAAGCAGAGCATGCTGGGAAAGGGCAAACCAAACCTGGAAAAATGCAGGGGATCCTACAGCTCCTCCCACAACTAATACAATGAACTTTCCTACACTAAAATATTCTATGGCCTGAACCAACACGAAAGAAAATGCAGGGGGAGATTCAAATAGTCTTGGCATGACATCACAAGGCCTGTATAGATTGGTTTTTGCAAATAAGTATTCAAGACTGGACCTTAAGTACACAACCACTTATTAGTCTAATGAAGAGCTGTAAATATGTGGCACCCATCTGTTCTATAAATCAAAAGGATGAACTGTCAATAACACGTTGCATCACTTGATGTCTTCAGTTTCAGACATACCAGATGCCTTTGAAAAACCAGTGCCAAGACTGGGTTGTATAACGCTCTCCCCAGTTACAAACAAGTTGAACACCACAGCGGTACTGGGATTTATTGTTGTTATGGGCTTTCATGTCCTTCCCGACTAATGGCAATCCTAAGATTAACCTATCATGGAGTTTTCTTTGCAAGAGTTGTTCAGAGGTTTGCCTTTGATTTCCTCTAAGGTCAAGAGAGTGACTTGCCCAGACTCACTCAATGGGTTTCCATGGCTGAACAGGAATGCAGGCACTGGTCTCCAGAGTCATAGGTCCAAAATACACTACACTGGAGAAGTAATCCAGTTTGAGACCACTTTAACTGTCCTGGCTCAGTGCTACGGAAACCCAGGAACTATGGTTTATTTTGGCACCAGAGCTCTCTGACAGAGAAGGCTCATTGTCTCAAAAAAACTACTGTTCCCAGAATTCCCTAGCATTGAGCCAGGGCAGTTGAAGTGGTCTCGATTATTTCTGCAGTCTGTTTTGGACCATAGTCCAATGCTTAAACCACTACACCACGCTGGCTTGGTACTGGGATACAACCACAATTTGCCTCACAGCTTGAATTAGAGTTTCAACTGTCTAGCTGTACTTTTTTGCTTTAAGGCAAATACAAGGTTACATCACTTCAGCTTGTTAGCCAATGACCCAGGACAGACCGCCCCAAAACAGGCAGTGTCATATTTCCCTCCGGAGGGATGCCGCAGCAGCCAATTGGCGTAGCGGCCCTCCGGACCAAAAAGAACCTGGAAGAACTTGGTTCCTTTTGGTGCGAAGGAATGATGTCATCAGTGTGCCAAGACACAAGCGCAGCACCCGGAGGTGCAGACGTGGCACTGCGCTTGTGTCATGCATGTGCGCCACGTAAAGATGGCACCATTCATACATGTTAGGCTTCTGGAGTGGTGTGGATGCTGCACGCTCTGGAACTCTAAAATTGGCCCCAGGTCGCCGCAAAGCAGTGGTCTGTACTGGGCCAATGTATAGACTTCAGCACCAAAATAAACTGCTGGACATTTGGCTTCTTTATCAGATTTCTTTACAACTTCAATTCTATTTTTTCTTCAATATTAAGGCAAAGGTAAAATACTGAATTTACACAGGAGAAGGGACTGACAAGTATTTACATTTGTTTTTTGTTATTCAGATTCCTAAGAGATGAAGAATATTCCGAAAATGACTAGTAGGTAAGATAAATCTTAAGCACAAATTGCAAAGGCGCTTATGGCAGTATCATGTGATAGCAGAAAGATATTCTCACACAAGAGAATACATACTACAGTCATAAATCCAACTAGAGAACTGGGATCAGATCCAGCAAGTCTGCACATAAACAGGTTATGACTTGCTTTACAAACTCCTTTGCATGACACCTGAGCTTCTCAGTCTACAGACTATCAGATATCTCAGCTATATTGAGAAATATTGTTGTTGTTAACTGCTATCAACTGCCATTTCAATTCTAGGCTGCATCAATAGAGGTATAGTGTCTAGACTGAGGGAAATATTAGTGCCACCCTATTCTGCTTTGGGCAGGCCTCACCTGGAATACTGTGCCCAATTCTGGGCATCACAATTCAAAAAGGATGTTGAGAAGCTGGAGCGTGTCCAGAGAAGGGCAACTAAAATGGTGAAGGGTATGGAAACCATGCCTTATGAGGAATGATGGGTATGTTTAATCTGGAGAAGAGATGGTTACGAGGTGATATGATAGCCCTGTTTAAGTATTTGAAGGGGTGTCATATTGAGGATTGAGCAAGCTTGTTCTCTGCTGTTCCAGAGAATAGGACACAGGGCAATGGATGCAAGCTACAGGAAAAGAGATTCCACCACAACATTAGGAGAAACTTCCTAACAGTAAGAGCTGTTACAGTGGAACATACTCCCTTAGAGGATGGTGGAGTCTCCTTCTTTGGAGTTTTTTAAACAAAGGCTGGACGGCCATCTGTCGGGGATGCTTTGACTGTGTATTTCTGCATGGCAGAAGTGTTGGACTGGATGGCCCTCGTGGTCTCTTCCAAATCTATGATTCTATTATTGTAACTGTGAGTGGCCCTTTTCAGTGTGGGATTAAAACAAGTCACTCCTCTGCCCCAGCTCACTCTGGCGTGCCCCTTTAGGCTGCCTGCTTGCCATTCTACCTCATCAGAGGGGAAACCAGGACTGCCCCCTGCCCAGTTCTTCTTTGCCAAGAAAAGAGAAGTGCTACAGCAGGCAGCTGGCATGCCCCCTGGAGGCAGAGAAGCATGAAGGAGGGTAGGGTTTGATGCCACTGAGCCTTTTGTAGTAGGAGAAAGAGGCACACAGCAGGGAGAGGCAGACTACAGTTGGCATGGAACCCGTCCCTGCAGAGAAAAAGACCATCCCAACTGCAGTTTGCCTCTCTTCCTGGCACACATGTTCTTTTCCCCACCTGTCCTGGCACAGCTCTGCAATGCCTGTGACAGAAGGAACCCAGTTTCCCTCTTTGGAAGGAACACAGCAGGTGCAGGAGTAGTGGTGATGTCTTTCCTCTCCAACCCCCCTCAATCTCTGATAATTATATGTTTAATTTATTGGGCGAACTGGATTTACCCCCCCCACACCTTTTTTAACCATGTTACATGCCCCTAAATTTTAACATGGGTTATATAAAATCCATATGGGTCATAGAAAAATCCATAATTTTGGCCCCAAAACTTGCCCTCGATTAATGCAGGAGGCCAATTTGAAGGGAATTTTTAATCCATTTGAAAAACAGCTATTACAGTGGAACCTCGCCTTACGTGGGGGATCCGTTCCGGACCCCCCCCCACGTAAGGCGAATTCCGCCTATGCTTGAACCCCATTCAAGTGAATGGGGTACAGGCACGCAGTGGCACAGGCGCACGCCCCATTCATATGAATGGGACACACCACCCTGTGCGCTCCTGGGCGGCTTAAGCATATATGCTCAAGCTCCCATATAATGCAGGTGCACTATATTTGTAATTCTGAAATTACCGTATATATTCATATCCGCAAGTATGAGAATATGCGGTAGTTTCAGAATTATAAATAATAGCTATTTTTCAGATGGATTAAAAATTCCCTTCAATATTCATTTTGGAGCCACCTGGAAAAGAATATTGCTTCTACATCACACATTGAAGTGTGACCCCTGAGGCCAAAGGCAGCCCCCAATCTCTCAACCTCTTAAGACACAACAGACTTTTTTCCTGGCAAATAAAAGGGTGGATTTTCTTTCCCAGAAGCCTCTGTGAGCAGCAATTTGCCTTTTGAACGGGTTTCACCCTCCTCATGCTGTATTTTCAAAAATAAACTGGTGACTTCCTTTTTTTTTTTTTTTTGGCTTTTTGACGTTTCTGTTGACACAAGTGTCTGAAGGGCAGAAAATTGGCCCCATGCCCTGCTACACTTGCCTGCCCTGACAATAAAGCATTAACCTATTAACATTTCTTATTAATAAAGAGGGCTTCCAGAAATCTCCATGGAAGTAAAGAGGACAAAACTTAGGCTGACGTACTTCGGGATGAATGGATGAGAAGGCACGACTCATTGAAAAAAATAATGCTAGGAAAGCCGGGGGGGGGGGGAGTAGAAAAAGAGGAAGGCCACATGCTAGATGGATGGACTCTATTAAGGAGGTCATGGGGATGAGTTTACAGGAACTAAGCGGAGCAGTGGAGGACAGGGGTGCTTGGAGATGTCTCATCCACAGGGTTGCCATTGGTCAAGATCGACTTGAGGGTGGTTATCAACAAATAATAATAATAATAAATTTTATTTGTTAACCGCTTTTCCAAATGATCAAAGCGGTGTACAACATGAATTGCAATAACAAGAATAATAATAATAATAATAATAATAATAATAATAATAATAATAGTATTTATTTATAACCCGCCTTTCCCTGTGTTGGATCAAGGCGAGTAACAGCATATAAAAAGAGAAAACAATAATATCAAAAGTATTCAAATTGGTCCGAAGAGAAACAATTTAGGCACACAGAGAGTGAAATTTGGGGATCAATTTGGGAAGGCCCGCCGGAAGAGATCTGTTTTTATTGCCTTCTTAAAGGCCTCGAAAGATGTTAGTTGGCGGATCTCATCCGGCAGATCGTTCCAGATTTTTGGAGCGGCAGAAGCAAATGTCTTCTGGGAGGTAGTTACTAGTCTAGTTCTCTGTGAATGTAGTAGGTTCTTCCCTGAGGACCTGAGAGTGCAGGAAGGATTATATGGGAGAAGATGTTCCCTCAGGTAAGCTGGACCCAAGCCATGTAGGGCTTTATAGGTAATAACCAACACCTTATACTGTGCCTGGAAGCTAATAGGCAGCCAGTGTAGGGATTTTAAGATAGGTGTGATAGAATCACCAATCTGGCTGCCATGTTTCGGCTTCCGAACGTTGCATAAGGGTTGCCCCATGTAGAGTGCATTGCAGAAATCGAGACGAGAGATTACCAGTGAATGTACAACCGTTTCAAGGTTTTCCCGTTCCAGGAAGGGGTGTAACTGGCGTATCAGCCAAAGCTGATAACAGGCACTCCTGGCTGTCACGTCAACCTGCGATGACAGGTGAAGCGAGGAGTCGAGGAGCAGCCCCAAGCTATGAACACAGTTCTTTAGGGGAAGTGTGACCCCATCCAGTACTGGAGAGCTTATCACCATTCCCGGATTAGGATTGCCTATAGCGAGTACCTCCGTTTTATTTGGATTCAATTTAAGTCTATTTTCCCTCCTCCGATCCATTACCGACCTCAGACAGTAATTCAGAGGAGATGCCATCCTTGGTTACTGAAGCAGTCTGAGACATGGAGAAACAAATTTGGGGGTCATCAGCATACTGATAACACCCCGCTCCATGTCTCCGGATGATCTCACCCAGCGGCTTCATGTAAATATTGAAGAGCATTGGTGACAGTATCGCGCCCTGAGGGAAACCTGATTTGAGCTCCCTCTTGGCCGAGCAACTGTCGCCAAGTGACACCATCTGGAATCTGCCCGACAAATAGGACCGGAACCACTGTAAAGCAGTGCCCCCGATTCCCAACTCCCTTAAAACACACACACACACACACACAAAACAACAAAAAAGATTTATATACAGAGAGAAGGTATGAAAGATGCCTAAACATTTAAGAAAAATCATTTGAAACGCAATGCACAACCAGTAATTTGACAAACTGCTCATAAAGACTTACATACATTTTAGAAATTCATGATGCAAAAACTAAGACAAGCACTAAAGAAATCAGTGTAAAACTAAAGCAGATCACATGGCTGAAATTGTAAATTCTGAGTCATAATATTAATTGCACAGTATTTTGTCTAACTTAACATGCCTGCACTTCACAAAAAAAAGGACACAAAAAGAAGACTGGTGGTGGGTTGGGGGTGGGGGATAAATTATTACCCAATATTGTTTCTATTGAGGTTGGCTGCACAGCTAAACTGTCTTGATGTTACCTTTACACTGTAGGACATTTATTTAATCTCTAAATCATATAAAGTCAAAAGTCAAGAAGTTAATGTACCATGGTGCTTTATTGGCATGTTATTGTTGTTGTTGTTATTATTATTATTATTATTAATTAACCTTTATTTATGAAGCGCTGTAAATTTACACAGCGCTGTACATGCAATCTTTTTAGTTAGACGGTTCCCTGCCCTCGGGCTTACAATCTAAAAAGACATGACACAGAAGGAGAAGGGAGTGGTGGAGGGAAAGGGTAAGAGGTCCAGCAGTTCCTCTCAACCTCCGAGGCCTGGACCAAGGCAGATGGACTGAAGGGAGGGCTTGGCTTCAAAATGGAAGGTTAATCATTTTCCAGGGAAAATACATACTCTCAAGTAGGATAATACATATACAATACATAGCAATACAGGAAATGGATCGATAAACAGGCAACAAATGAACATCAGGTAGTAAGCGACAATTATGCAATGCCTGGGATGGCTTCTCTGAACAGGATGGTTTTCAACTCTGTTTTGAGTGGTAATCTTAGAGATGAAATAGTTAGCAAAGTCATAAGGAGAGAATGATGAAGAGACAGGAGGAGAGGGAGGTTTAAGCAACAAGTTGAAGATGGAGAACAAACGCTGCGGGCGCCTCTCATTGGCAGAGATCAATGATTTGTAATAATTCTGTTTTGCTGTATTCAGAGGGGGTTTGCTATTGCTGTCCTCTAAAGTAGAGAGAATATGGTTTGTCCTAGGTTTCCACGGCTGAACAGGGATCCAGAGCCTAGTCTCAAATCCCTGCTCAAACCAGTATGCCACACCGGCTCTCTGTAAATGTGTATATTCAGTTCAAATTCCCTCTTCATAAAATAAATCTGGAAGCAAGTCATATAAAGATCACAATTAGATCTTTATTATGTAAAGATTATGTAAAGGACTGAGAGACCTGCTGACTTTGTCTACACCAGCAGTTCCCAACCTGTGCTCTGTGGAGCCCTTAGGGCTCCGCATGCACTTCCCAGGTGTTCTGCAGCCACTCCAGAAATGAAAGAAATAAAATTTGTAACACTGCTTCTAAACACCATTAACATGTAACATACAGGGTAGGCCCCTTAGGGCTCCACCATAGAAATTGATTCTAACAAAGGCTCTGTGAGTCAAAAAGTTGGGAACTCACTGGGGTTTGATTCCAAGAGTTCCCCCCATCCCTGTGGATACCAAAAAATCTGTGATGCTGAAGTCCCATAGCATAGCATAGCTATAAAATAGCATAGTAAAATGGCATCCCTTATATAAAACGGCAAAATCAAGGTTTACTTTTTGGAATATATATATTTTTAATATTCTCAAGCCGTGAATGGTTGGATCTGTGAATGTGGAATCCATGGATGCAGAGGGCCAACTATATCTCAGCCATAGCTACACTGTAGGTACTGCATTGTAGATGCAACTTGTTATCATCCTGTCTATATATGTTCTAGCTAAAGAAATCTAAAAGTATTATTATTATTATGCTTTATTTATATAGCACTGTAGATTTGCACAGCGCTGTACATACCAACAATAAAATAGGAGTAAACCTGCCCATGGCGTACAATCTAAGAAATAATAGCATAATACATAAAAATAATACATACGAATACAGAAAAGGGTTCAATAAAACAGGCAACAAATTAAAAACGTGAAATAGCAAATAACAGTCACGCAATGCCTGGGAACGCTTCTCTGAACAGGATGGTCTTCAACTCAGGTTTGAAACTAGTTAAAGAAGTGATGAGCTGTGAGTCTCGTGGGGGAAGGAGGTTCCAAGAGTGAGGGGCAGTAAAGTAAAGAACAAGAAAGTAGAGAAATTGCTCTAAAAATAGGAATCATCCAGCTGAACTGAACGCAAGATGAAATTTCAGAAATCCAACATGTGAAAACAATCCCAAACTATTTTGTATGTTTTTATTTATCCCCAGCACACTTCAAACAAAGTTTGCTGAATATGGTAGATGCCAGTCTGCAGCTGGTGTAGAGTCTGAAGGTCTGTAATCCTTGTTCTGTGAAAATGGATAGGTTGCTCAGAAGCACCTGTTGCATATGAACATTCTCACTATGTCAAAGACAAACTTGCTCAAGATCAGCAGACACTAGACACAAAGGACACCATTATCACTATCAGAGCTCATTTAAGCTTGTCTGTTGTTAATGCATCTAATCAAACAAATCAACCTTTTTGAATTAAAAAGGCAGCACAGGAAGATCCAGAGTATTTCCTACACACAAAGCATTCTTTCAGCAATTATGTTATCTTAAAAAATCATAAATACTAAGTTGGGTTAGGCTAAAAAGTCTGGTTTATCCTTTCCGACTTTTAAAAGTCAGCTGAAACTGAACATGAACAAATTTAAAGACAATACCTCTGCTTATCCACCATCGCCAACAAGAAATATTTAAAATACATATGATATATGCCAACACACCACAATCAGGTTGGCATATTGTTATTTGCCATAGGCCACATAGACAGAAGAGGAGCAAGCAGTAAATTCCGATCAAGCAGCAGCCTTCCTTTAATCAGTTTCACTTCCTATTTGTCAAGAACTAGGCACACTGCAGACTGAAATGATATTTGCAAGATATTAAAGGAGGAAACAGTTTTCAGTTAAAATTATTTTTCCAGGCACCTCTGTAGGTTTCTTAGTACTTGTTATGTTGTCTTTATGATTTACACAGGATATTTCAGTGTGTGTGTGTGTGTGTGCATGCACACACAATCTTCAAGTCTCTGTTTGCTTATGGCAACTCCATAAATTTAACAGGGTTTTCTTAGACAAGGAATATTTTCTTCAGTGGTTTTGCTAGTTTCTATCTCTGATATATAGCCCAGAGCACCTGGTATTGGTTGGTGGTTTCCCATCAAAGTACTAACCAGAGCTGACCCTGCTTAGCTTACCTTCCTTTAGGATACTAACTGCAGAAAATAGCAAACTTAGTACAGCTCTCCCCATTTGTTGCTTTGACTTCTGCGGATTTGGTTATGCAATTTTGCCAGATGTTGACCATAGAGTTGTGCTGGAGAACCTAGAAGTTCTTAGAGAAATCACTTCTCTAAGCATTTGTAGGTTCTCCAAAATGATTTTATGATCGACTTCTTGCAGATTTTGACCATAAAGTAGCACTGGAGGACCTGGAGATTCATAAAATCATAGAGTTGGAAGAGACCACAAGGGCCACAATGATGTTTGTTTTTTTTACTGTATGTAACTTTTCTCGTATATTTTAAATGTATGTATTGTATTTCTTTTGGCCTTTAAGGACCAATCGTAATCACTGATTGTTGTTCATGAAAATGCAAAGATAATGGATAGATCAAGTTTTAAGAGTTGATAAATGAATAAACTCTGAGCCGCCTTGGGTCCCTTCTAGGAGAAAGGTGGCATAGAAATAATAATAATAATAATAATGACGACAACAACAACAACAACAACAACAACAACAACAGAGCTCCAAGTACCTCTTACTATTGCAAGTTTGCTCTGGTACTCCCCTTCAAACACACAGTCCTTTTTTGTGAATTCACACACTTCTCCTTACACATACAATAATTATGCCAGATCTTTATTTATTCAATTTATATCCCATTTTCCACCCAGAAACAGGGGTTTATCCAAGTATAGAGATGTAATCATGTATACAGAACTACCCATTCTTTCTCAGCATGAACCCTTTACTTCTCAGTCCCTTCAAGTGTCATTTCTTCTTTCTGTAACACATCACACCCACCTTGGCTTCTCTCTTCCTAAAGATGTTTCCCTTGTGAACTCACCTCTCCCTACAGGTCTCTGTACTCTCACAACTCTGAGCACAGTCCACACACAAACATATGCCTGCTCCTTTATCAATATCCATCATGTGGGCTTAAGGCTTTACGAGCGTTAAGTCAACAAATTCTCAGTGTGATAAAACAAGTTTCAGAATGCACATATCAGATGTACCTTAAAGCCATACCTTTGTTGAGCATGTACTGTGCAGCATATCAAGGTTTGTTATCATGTAATATACTAAAGTTTTCCCCAAACCCTACAACGTTATTCTAAATGCTGCCACCTTTTACCAACATGCACCAGTCATTCTCTGAACTTACACACAACTACTTTCACTACCATTTATATTTATTTGAACATGTATACCCTGCCTCTCCACCAGCATATGTAGGCTTGCAACGTAATTTAAAACGCCAGGAACACAACCAAGCAAAACACTCTGAGTAGCAGGCCTACATCTGAGGTCTATCATTCTGGGGTGAGAGTAGCAGAGTGTTTAGCAATTCCATGTACTATTAATAATCTAATTTATTTCTGTCCTATGTATGAAATCTGTTGGTGTGTGTTTAAGTAAGATTTTAAATGATTTTAATTCTGTTGTTGTTCAATACTGTTTTCACATTATTTTTGTATGTTTTTAATTGTGTGATTTTATTGTGTTTCCTTTGCTTTCTTGTAAGCCACATTGAGTCTCAGTCGGGCAGAAGAAAGGTGGCACATACATAACACAATGGATGGATAGATATGAAATAATTCAAATTGCAGTATTAACACACTGTCACAATTAGACCAAACACAACCCATGCAAATTGCCTGTCAGTGTGTTTAAGTATACACAATACAACACCTGAAAACTACAACACAGTCACCACATACTTACAAATCTGAAGTTGTCTCTTCTGGACACACAAATGCCACATCCCTACACAGCGGGAATCCAACACACATCTCTTCTGTAAGCACAAATGCCACACCGCTATACACTGCCAGACCCACAGTGTATCTTCTGGACAAAAAAAAAAAAAGCCAGAGCCTACACAACAGTAACCCAACAGTTGTTTCTTCTGGACATACAAATATCACAGCCCTACACACCATCATCCCAATATTTGCCTCTTCTGGACACACAAATGCCACATGCTTACACACCATCAGACCAATAGCTGCCTCTTCCGTATACATGCCACCACAGCAGAAAACAATAGCAACCCAACAGTTGTCTCTTCTGGACTCACAAATGCCACATCCTTACACAACAGGAACCCAACAGTTGTTCCTTCTGGACACACAAATCCACATCCCAACCTTGGGTCCCTTTCTGGGAGAAAGGCAGCATAGAAATGAAATACATAAAATACAACTAATACATAAACAAACATTTCTACACACCAACTGCTGTCCCTTTTGTACATACACATGACATATTCCCACACAACAACAATCCAACAGTTGTCTCTCCTGGACACACAAATGCCACCTACGCTCCCACACCTCCCTTCTGTACACACTTGCCACATCCCTACACAACAACAACTCAGCAGTTGTCTCTCTCACATCCCTAATCAGCCAGGATCCCACAGTTGTTTCTTCTGCCCCACACAACAACAACACCCCAGCAGTTGTCCTGAACACACAAACACCACATCCTCCTACAACAACAACCCAACAGTTGTCTCTCTTGTACACACAAACGCTATATTCCCTCACAACAACAACAACAACCCCAAAGTTGTCTCTCCTGGACTAACAAACCCCGCATCCTTACACACCAGCAACTCAACAGCTGTCTCTCCTAGATACACAAATGCCACATCCCCAACATCCACCCAACAGTTGTCTCTCCTGAACACACAAACGCCACATTAACCCCCCCAACAACTGCCTCTTTTGTACACACAAACGCCACATCCCCACACTATATCCCTAATCCCCCACCTTCCCACAGCCCAGTTGTCTCTTTTAGGCACACACACACATGCCACATCCCCACACAACAACAACCTCCACCACCACCCAAAAACCCGTCTAATCCCCCCACCATTCCCTCCTGTGTACCCCCACACCCCTACACAACAGACCCTCACACACACACACACTGCCATCCCAAGGCGGCCTCCTTACCCAGGGGGACCCAGAGCCCTGTTGAATCCCATGGAGCTCAACCACCTCGGGGTCTGGGAGGCTTCGGGCACACACTGCGCATGCGCGCCTGGCGTTGCTGCTGCTGCCGCGGCCCTGCTTTCCCAGCCCTTCCGTCCACATTCACACGTTACGTTACGTGTTCCAACCCTCACACGAGGAGCGAGTGGGGCCTATGCAGCGCGGCTGGGAAAGATACACATAGCTCTATATCTCTAGGCCGCCACTCCAACCCAGGCCTCCCATGATCCCCAGCCTCACCTGCATCCAGCCCCCGGGGCGTCCTTCGAGGAGGCGGCGGCGGCGGCGGCGGATGCGGGGCGGAAGGCAGCAAAGACATGCAGGACTAGGCAGCGTCCGGGCCAGGCCCGGGCTTCAGGACTACTCGCAACGCAGGCCTTGGCTGGGTCGCTCGGGGAGAGAGTGTGCCTCTGTCTGTTGAGAGAAAGAGCGGAAGGGCGGGCGGGCGGGCGGGGTGTGTGGAGGAGCTCTGGGCCCTCCTTCCCTCCTCTTCGGCTCAGACACAGACACACGCCGCCGCCGCCGCGCCTGCTCTCGCTCCTTCTCAGGCGGCAGCAGCAGCAGCAGCAGCCCGAATTGGAAGGAAGAGGAGGAGGGTTAATGATGAGGATAATAATAATGGAGGAGGGGCCTGGCCCAGGGACAACGAGGAAGGGAAGAAGGCCCCGCCATCGCCGCCTCCTTCCCTCCCTCCCTCGGTCTTCAGGGGAGGAGGGAGAGAGAGCAGCAGGACTAGGACGCCAGGGACCTTAGGGATTCCTCGGCTGCTGCTTCCTCACCGGCATCCACACACAACCACACGACACAAAACATTCGGCTTCCACATAGTTCTTCCTCACAGGCATCCACACAACACAAAACAGGTGGGTGCCAGGTAGTTCTTCCTCACAGGCATCCACACAAAAGGACACAACACAAAACAGGTTGCTGAGGATTGATAAGTAGTTCTTCCTCACAGGCATCCACACAACACAAAACATTCGGCTTCCACATAGTTCTTCCTCACCGGCATCCACACAAAACAAAATAAGTGGGTGCCAGGTACTTCTTCCTCTCACAGAGATCCACAAAAAATGACACAACACAACACAGGCTGCTGATAGGTAGTTCTTCCTCACAGGCACATCCACAAAAACAAAAGAAGTGGGTGCCAGTACTTCTTCCTCACAGGCACATCCACACACAACGACACAACACAAAACAAGTGGGTGCCAGGTAGTTCTCCCTGACAGGCATACACAGAAAACAACACAAAAGAAAACAAGTGGGTGCCAGTCCTTCCTCAGAGGCATACGCAACACACACAGTGAGGCCTTCTCACCATGGCAAATGCCCCTTCCCCCCCCCTTTTTAATTAAGTTTTATTAGCTCTCTTGCATACAGTATCTTTAAACATGTAACTGACCTATGCTTTTCCATACCTTCTTCACCCTTCCATCGCATCTTGATACCTTCAATAATATTAAATCATTAAACATATAACTGACATACAGCTTCACATACATCCTTCACCCTTCCATCTCCACACCTTCAATAACAATCATTAACTTCCTCTTAGTAACACTTGTTTATCAATGAATTGTGTTGCATCAGATCTCTCATCTTACAGTTGTTAATTCTGCCACCAACTTCATTAACTTCTTCTACTCCCCTTACATTTTATTAGTACTCTTGAATTATCAGCTTCAATCAAAAAAGCCTGCAAGCATTAATTCCCACCATCTATTACAGTACTTATAAATGTTGTTGTGTGCTTTCAAGTCATTGCCAACTTACGCCTGCCAGTTAGTTCAAGGCCTTGTCACCAGGGCAAATGCCCTTAAAAAACAATCCCATATACAAAATCTTTAAACATATCACTTTTCATACCTTCTTTGCCTTTCCATCCCATCTTCCTACCGTCAGACCTCTTTTGTTGCTGTGTGCCTTCAAGTCTTTTCCAGATTATGCCGTGGGCAAATGGCCTCGTTTACATCTATTTTTATTATATTTTATCCTACATATAATATCTTTAAACATATAACTGACCTATAACTTTCAATACATTTTTCACCCTTCCATCTCATCTTTGTACCTTCAATAACATTCAGTCATTAACTTCCTCTTAGTAATACTTGTTTATCAATGAATTTTGTTGTGTCAGATCTCTCATCTTACAGTTACTATATATACTCATGTATAAGTCTATACAAATTTAGGTTAAAAAATTGACCCAAAAAACCTGAGTCGACCCTTTATATCCTTTGTTACATGCCCCTAAGTTTTATCCCCGTCTTATCCAAGGGGCATGTCAAAATCTATGATTTTGGCCCCAAAAGCTGCCCTCGACTTATACATAAGGTCAACGTATAGTCTAGTATATATGGAAATTGTTAATTCTGTCATCAACTTCATTAAGCTGTTCTACTCCCCTTAAATTTTATTAACCTCTTGAATTATCTGCTTTCATCTAAAAAGCCTACAAGCAGTAATTCAGCCCATATGTTACTTACAAATTTCACACCTATATTCCAATCTCAATTAAAATATCTTTGTCTTAACAAGCAGGTCAGTTTATCCATCTCGGCCATACCTAGTAATTTCAAAATCCATTAATCTGGGAGTGAGTCTTTTTTCCATACCTGTGCTATTAACATGGCGGTCAGGTAAAACAAGATTCTTCCACGTTCTTTATCCTTCGTATGGAGTAAAACAATAACACTGTGTGTAAGAAGCTCCTCAACAAAGCCTGGCAGTTCCCTGGGACAAATGTTGGGTGGGTTCACTTCACATCAATCCTGTTCCTTAGTCTGAACTACAGTAGACCCATTCAGTCAGTTTCCGAATGGTGTGTCAACACCGAGGTGAATCCCATTGATTTCATCTGGGACAGTTACTAAGGAAAGTAAAAGAATAAAGTGCAAAGGCAAACTTACTGCTCAACATTAAGAAAACAAAAATAAAGACCAAGGAGGCTGTACATAAATTCAAACTAGACAACCAGGAAATCCAAACAGTTAAAGATTTTCCCATATTTCAGATCATTCATTGATCAGAACGGAGATTGCAGTCAAAAAATCAGAAGACATCTAGGACTGGGAAGGCAGCTACGAAAGAACTAGACAAGATCCTAGCACGTCACGGTGGCGTGATAATGGCAGTGCCTTGTATACACGGGTGCTGCCATTATGATGTCATGGCTGCACTGCAGCCAAACAGTATGGCGCAGGCATAACGTCCATGTGATGGTGCAGGGCGCTTGGGGTGCCCTTTCAGTGTCGCGGGAAGGAGCTCCGAAACAGAGCTCCTTTTTGCCACATGCATTGCTGGTGCAGCCTTTACATGACCGCACCAGCGTGGTGGAAGAGAAAGGAGCTGAGCGGCCCCTTTCTCCCCTTCCCTGCAGCTGTCAGGGTGTCCTTGGGGCATGAAGCCCCAAGGGCACCCCTTTCCAGGCCACGGGGAAGCGCCGTTTTGCCGCTTCCCCAAGGCCTGGAGATGCGGCAGATTGGGGCCTCTGGGGCTGCCACTGCAGATGCCCAGGCCCCAATCCGGAGGGGAAAGGGGCAGGTGCAGGCTGCCTCAATGGGGCAGTCTCTATCCCGCCCTAGGGAGCTGGATATGTTTAGCCAGGAGAAGAGACAGTTAAGAGGTGATATGATAGCCCCGTTTAAGTATTTGAGGGGTGTCATAGTGAGGATGGAGCAAGCTCGTTTTCTGAAGCTCCTGAGAATAGGACATGGAACAATGGATGCAAGCTACTGGAAAAGAGATTCCACCTAAACATTAGGAAGAGCTTCCTGACAGAAAGCTGTTAGACAGTAGAACACACTCCCTGGGAGAGTGGTGGAGTCTCCTGCTTTGGAGGTTTTTAAACAGTTTATCTGTCGGGGGTGCTTTGATTGTGTATTCCTGCATGGCAGAATGGGGTTGGACTGGATGGCCCTTATAATCTCTTCCAACTCTGATTCTATGATTCTATGTAAATCAACTAACTTGAGACGTGGAACTGGAGAAGAGCACTGAGGATACTGTAGACTTCCAAAAAGACAAACAAATCGGTCCTGGAAGATATCAAGCCTGAATTATCCTTGGAGCCAAGATGACCAAATTGAGACTGTTGAACTTCAGCTACATCATTAGAAGGCATGATACATTAGAAAAGGCAATAATGCTAGGAAAGGTGGAAGGCAGTAGAAAGGGAGGAAGACTGCATACCAGATGGATACCAAAGAGGCCAAAGATTTGAGTTTGCAGGACCTGAGGAATGGTTGAGAAAGAGGAGCTTGGAGGTGTCTCATTCACAGGTCACCATCATTCAAAAGTTATTTGAGGTCAGTTAATAGCAACAAACTCTAGTCAAGATAAACATCAGGATTTAGGCCAATAATATGCCATTTGAGGACTGAAGAAGTGTAAATGGGCCACCATAGGCCTAATGGAAATGGGAGGCCACTGCGGAGTAGTGAGGGGTAAAACTTATATTGACAAATTCCATCTATCTTGGCATCTTTGGAGTCTTAACTCACAGCAACTAAACCTACAGAAGTTGCACAGCATTCATATCACTAGTGTGTGAGCAGTATGGCAGGCAAGGTAGCCCCAGTGTGAGTCATTAGATATAAACAACGCCTCATTAGAAAACTCCTGCCTATTCAGTGTTAACATTTGAATTGCATCTGAAATAAGATGACAGAGGTGTGCCACAAACATAGGTTTGCATTCCACAAACCCTGCATCTCATTTAAACTAATTATTATGATTATTTTGACTACGTATTATTTTAATACGTGGCATTAGCAGACATGGGATCACTGGTGTACTAAGGCTGCACAATTATATAAGAACGTAACAAGATTCCTGTTGGATTACCAAAGGTGTATTTAGACAAGCACTATGCTTCTGATAGTGGCTAACCAGATGCCTATAGGAAGCCCTTGAGTAGAAGAAGATTAGTAATAGTAGTAGTGGTACTACTACTACTACTACTACTAATAATAATAGCAGCATTCAGAAACTTCAGCTGGTTCAGAGACATGCAGCCAGACTGGTAACTGAGGCAGGTTACTGATACCATGCTATTCCTTTGTTAAAAACAACTATACCGGCTGGCAGTTTGTTTCCAGGTACAATTCAAAGTGCTGGTGTTGTGTGCCTTCCGGTCATTTCTGACTTATGGCAACCTTAAGGAAAACCAGCACAAAGTTTTCTTGACACAATTTGTTCAAAAGGGAGTTTGCCTCTGCCTCCCTTTGAGGCTGAGAGAGTGTGACATGCCCAAGGTCACCTAGTGGGCTTCCATGGCTGAACATGGGTTCAAACCATGGTCTCCAGTTGTAGTCCAACACTCAAACCGCTACACCATGCTGGCTCTTGGGTATGGCCTATATGGCTCAGGTCCAGGCTATGGGGCAGACTTAACTTGAGGTATTAATTTTTAAATACTGTTAATAATTTAATTCTGTTTTAATTTTTAACTTTTTATATCTTTAATTGTATTGTTATTTTAAATTGTACTCCACTTTGAGTTCCAATTTTGAGGGGAAAGTGGGATAATAATAGTATTAATAATAGTGCCCTAGTATTGGTGAAACATCACAATAATGACTAACATAGCTCTATCCTTTCTGAAATTGCAAATTGAATGGACAAAGCCTGGCCCAAGAACCATTTTTTATATATTTTTATTACTATGTTTTAAATATTTGTTGTAAGCTGTTTTAATGTTGCATTTAACAGTATTGTTTATTTATTTATACTTTTGTATAATAAGATTTTAGCTGTACTTTGCTGTGGGACACCTTGAATCCGATGCTGGGAGAAAGGCAAGGTATAAATTGAACAAATAAATAAAATGTACAACCACCAAAGTATCTCTCAATCCATCTAGAGACCCCATACAATCCTTATTTCTGCCCCCCAGCTGCCTCTCTTGTAAGCCTCAAGAGCACCGATTCCCCCTTTAAATACGTAACAGAATCCTCTTTCACTGTTTAACATTGTTTAAATGCCAGTGTATTGTTCCACTACATCCTGGTTCGTTTGCACCACCACCATTTTGGGCATTTTTGATAGTCTGTGAGTCTCCCAAACAACAGAAAATTGGCCCCCAGGCTGCATCTTTCCATCCTTAGTCTAAATGAACAATATCTACTGATGTATCCCATCCGCGTGCTTCTTAAAATATTCTAAATGTTTCGTGACACAGACCTACCTTGGTAGAAGTTACACTGAATTGTCTTCAGCAAGATTTGCCCTACTATCTGCTTGATTATCCTTAATAATATTTCCTGCCAATTTATCTAGAACAGACATTAGCTGACAACCACAGTTTCCTGAACCTACAGGCCGGTCCCTTTTTAAGAAGCTATATCACATTAGCTGCATTCCAGTCTTCTGGTACAGAGGCAGATCTTAAGGACATTTTACATACGTTATGTTCAAAGATCAGCAGTTTCACACAGATGAAGGCTCAGTTTAACAGTGAAGTCTGGCAACTTGGAACATTTTCATGAGCTGGGTAAATTGGGTCATAGATTCAACACAATATAACACTTCAATATCTTTTTTCATATTTGTCAGACAGAGTCAGTTCACACATTTAGCTGTATGTCAAGTGATGCACAACTCAGGCCATGTTTGTGAGCTGCATTTGGTATGTCCTTAAACATACTCTCCATAATAAGTTCTGATATCTTGCAAAAAGTTCCAGATCCTTAGGTTTACTTATCCAGCAATATACATGCAGTACTACTCTGTAAATCATCCCCAAACTGAGACAGCTAATGTCTAGGTTACATTTTCTCTCCATCCAAGTATGTAAAGCAATGCACGTATTTTGCCACACAAACAAGGCTTGCAAAACTACTGTTCTGTTTAATCCCTGGAAAGATACCTCACACACAAATGTATTAGTGTCTGGGAGCAACAGTCTACCATTACTTAATGCACTTACTGTTATTACTCATTTCCTTTTATATTGCCAGATAATTAACAAATGTTTATTATATAGTCACAGTTTAAAAGTATTTTGTCCAACCACCCATAAATTAATGCCCAAAAGAAAATATGCTACTAGTACTGAAGCTGGTGGATGAAAAGTCACCGACACCTCCAGGTCTATTTCCCTACTGAAACTATGTTGTGACGATTCCTCACAGTGAATAATCCCTGAGGCGGTATCCTCTTTATTAGGCATTTAGGGTAGGTTCTCAAACTTGTCCTACTAAATACTGACCCAAATTAAATTCCAGTAACAACATAAAATATAAATGATGATTCTTGGTTTTGAAAATCACCTCACCTATGACCTCCTCTTCCTCATGCTGCTCGGATCGGATGAGAAATGGGGCAAGGACCTGCACAGCAGCAGTTGGTGAGTCGCATTCTAGTGTGGCATTGGATTTTCTCCAGGTTTTAGTTCAAATTTTAAAGATGCTGAATCTATTTTTGAGCTAGGGTTCAGTCCCATGGACCACTTCTCTAAAATTTGAACTAATCTAAGCATGGGTTCACTGCCCACTTACATGGAAGTTGCCAGCTGGCATTTATAGAAAGGTGGGGCCAAAGAGTGTGTCTGGGCTTGAGGTGTAGCCACCAGGTAGGAAGGTATGATTAAAATAGTTAACATGGTATTGTTGTTGTGTGCCTTCAAGTCATTTCCAACTTATGGCGACCCTAAGGTAAATTTGTCATGGGGTTTCCTGGGGCTGAGTGTGTGTGCCTCACCCAAGGTCACCCAGTCGGTTTTTATGACTAATTGGGGAATCAAACCCAGATATCTAGAGTTGTAGTCCAGTGCTCAAACCACAACACCACGCTGGCTCTCAACAGGTGGTATTACACTCAGTTAAAAGTACAGTGGACCCTTGTTACACGCTGGGGTTTGGTTCCAAGATCTCCCGTGGATAACAAAATCCATGGATGCTCAAGTCCCATTAAATATAATGACATAGCAAAATGGTATCCCTTATTAAAAAAATGGAAAATCAAGGTCTGATATTTGAAATTTATACTTTTTAAAGAACATTTTCAAACCATGGATGCTTGAATCCGTATATAAAAAATCAGTGTATAAGAAGGGCCAACTTTAATATTTCAACAGTTATGAGTCCCCTCTGCTGGAGATGCCACAAATATATAAGATCTTTATATACAGTGGTTTTGTTCTAATGTGTGTCAACTCTGGTTATTAGTTTTTTAGGGAATTATAGAATCTAGTTGGAAGGGTCTTAATGGGCCATTCAGTCCAACCTCCTGCTCAACGCAAGGTCTCCAATGAAAGCATTCTCAGCAGGTCAACTGTCCAGCCTGTTTAAAAAAAAACAGAGAAGATGACCCCACCCAAATTACTAAGCGTAATGTTTCTGTGGAGCCCAAGGCGGGACCATTGTATATGTTCCAGGGAAAAAATATAACTCTTAAAACCAAAGACCTGACAGGTTTCTTGTCTGTTATATTTAAAATATTAATGGTCAAAAAACAGAAGGGAATTGACTATATGAGTGATGGAGTAAGCTATGACAATTGGCACCTATGGACAGGTTAATAGCACAGGTCAAAAAGTATAGAAATGGCCAGACAAAATGACAACAAACCAATGGATTCAAATTACAAGAAGAGAGATTCCATCTAATAATTGGGAAGAACTTCTTGAACTGTTTGACCGTGGGATACATTGCCTCCAAGCATTGGAGTTCAGAAGTCTTTAAACAAAGGTTGGATGGACATTTTCAAGAGTGTTTTATCATTGTGTATTCCTGCATGGCAGGAGGTTGGATTAGATGGCCTTATGACCCCTCCCAACTTTGTGGTTCTATGATACCCCCCAGAAGGTCTGCAAAAGAGACATCAATGTCTCTCCATCTTGCTTTAAGTCTAATTGCAAACTTTCTTTAGGCACCAAAGCTTTTGGCTTCATCTTCAAGGAGCACTTGTAATTGCATGTGTGTGAATCCATCTCCTGCCTCTCTTTTCTCCCAGTTGGACAATTACATTGTTTTCCCCTTTGGGGCAGGACCCGCTGGTTTGCTCTGCAGAGTAGGATACACTCCATGGAGTCTGAGAGTATTACAATTTTAATAAATTAACACATTAATTATGAAGTGCTGTCAAAGCTCACACTGGAAACTAAAGAAAACACTTCAGAAGTCGTCTTAGGTCTTACTGGGAGCATGACAGATAAAGATATTGAATTCAAAATGTAATTTGACAGTTGCCCTTTCGTATCAGTGAAGCACTCCAAATAATTATAACCTATGAAGCAAAAAGTGTTATTATGATGTTGGGAGAATTATTAAAGCAGGAAGTGACTCACACTGAGCGGTATGTGGGTTTTTTCCTATCCTCCGTTTTGTGTACACAGATAATTAACTGGAATCTAGATGAAACTTGAGTGGGTTCACACTGCCAATCAACTGGAGTGATACGGAACCCAGACCTTCCTCCCTCCACCCACAAAAACTTTGGAACTCTTTTTTATATCCATTCTTCTTGGTTTGAATGGGTAACCAGACCTGCTTGTTCATGACCTTCACTACCGTATCAAATTACTACTGTTTCGTCTGATGGTCATCACCAGACCTTGGAAAAGTTATTTTTTTTGGACTGTAGCCTATGACTGACCATGCTGCCTGAGTAATTCTGGGAGACGTGGACTGAAAAAAGTAAATTTCCTAAGCTCTGCTCATTACATCACCAGATGAACCATCCCTCTTGGTGCTTGTCCCATTTTGTCCTCTCATGCAGTTATTCAAGTTTTTAAGAAAACAAATTGCAAAATGCAAACAAGCTCCATTTAAACTCACTTGATCTGAGACTAAAGTTAATCCAATTAACTAATACAACTAGCCATTAAAGCTAGCCTTTAGTGTGCTACTCAGCATGCAGGACAGCAGCTTTAATTTAACCCAGGCATAATACTCTGTTCCTGTAATAACAATGAACATTGACAAAAACTATAGTCTTGGAATAAAATCCACAGAATTAATGCCAAACTGTGAGACAATGACAGCATAAAGCAAAGGTTTGACTAAACCAAAAGTTCAAGATTCCCTTCTGAGATCTAGGGCTCAATTATTCACTTCCTTTCCATTTCAGAGTAAGTACTATTTCTAGATTGAGTGGCTCCTAGTACTACTAATAAAAACTGGACCTCTGCTGTAAATTACCACTGGAATTAATTTTCCACACTATGAACATATGACTTGGCAAGTGGGGGAAGATGCTATTCCTCTGAGCACAATGGCCAATGTTTATTTTGCACTGTGTATTTAGTCATTGAAAGATGGTTAGTAGCATGCATGAAATGCCAAATTAAGCTTTTTGAACTGGAAATCTATATTGGAAGTTAATTATGGGAAAGGTCATCACCACTATGTTACAAGAAAACCTTTTCCTCTGTTATTTACTATTAGCACTGTAGTGATACAATACTTTAATTTAAAAGCTGTTATTAGCCAAGAAAAGCAAAACATGCATTGCCTTAGTTAATTGCAGAGCCAACTGAAGGAAGATTTCTATTTCAGTGCCTTGCAGAAAAGAGAAAGAAATTGAACTGCTTCCCCATTGTATGCTCATAGCTGTTTTTAGGGGGATACTATCAGGAGATACAATAAAGGTACAATAGAGCCTTCCATTGGGGTTTGGTTCCAGTGCTCCCTGCTGATACCAAAATCTGTGGATGCTGAAGTCCTATTATATATAATGGTGTCCCTTATATAAAATGGGGGGGAGAATCAAGGTTTGCTTTTTGAAATGTATTTTAAAAAATATTTTCAAGCCATGAATGGTTGACTCTGTGGATGCAGGATCTGTGACTGTATTTCCTTCACCTGGACTTTGAAATCTCCCACATAAGGTCTTTTTGGGATGTAAGTAAGCCTTGCAGGGACAACTGTTAAGGGAACTCACCTTTTGAAATTGTAACTCAGAGAAAGTTGTATGTGTGGGATTCTCTCTTAGAAACAAATATACTTATGTGCACCTATCTGAGAGCTAGAACAGTACCACCTAATTCTGGAAGAATCTTTCCAGATGAGATGCTCATAGTTATTCTTATGTGTCATCTACTAATTTAATGGCACTGAATCCCATCATTTCAAAATGGCTTGTACAAAATTTGTACTGTTAACAGTACAATCTTGTGCATGTTAACTCAAAAGGGCTGCTATACTTAATGGGATTTATTCTGACATACGAATGGTTCAGGATCATGTTGTGTCTTTGGGATTGCAGCTGGAGTTGCTGTTTAAAATTAGTTCCTAGGCAACAGGAAAATAATGTCCCATGCTATTCATGGTAAACAAAACCAATATTTATGATACAAGCAGCTGAACCTGTTCTGTGGAATAGTAATCCTATAACAACTCCATTGCTTCACAGCAACCGGAGTTTTTGCCAATAAAATTATCATATTTTTTTTCTGGCCCTGCTATTGTACCTTTAACTGGATAGAGATAAAGGTATTAAGCAGATGCTTAAAGTCTTGCTCTTATCAATGTGTGGTTAGCTGCGCTCAGGATGGGGACAGTTCGAAGTTATTTCTGAATTTTTTCTAATAAAACCTAAATTCGTCACTTGAATATCTGCATTGTAAACCTCTATTTCCCCACAATTCCAGATAAGGACCATGTTTACAGCATTGTTTCAACAAAACATCAGTTCCTTCCTCCTTCCAGCCTATTGCAACGTTTTGCCTGATTGGAAGATTTTAAGAGCGCATACATATTTTTGTGCACTTATGACCTAATAAAGGTATTAAACCAGTGGTTTCCAAATTTTTGTCCTCCAGATGTTTTGGACTTCAGCTCCCATAATTCCTGGGAACTGAAGTCCAAAGTACCTGGAGGATCAAAGTTTGGGAATCACTTAAACTAATATGGATTTGGTAGTGCACAACCCTAACGATTCTATGAATTTGGAATAAAAACACTTCTTTTTGAAAAATCTGGGTGTACTTATTTTAACACAGAGTGTCAGTGTCTTTTTCTATAAATAAAGCAATATACCCAGTACTGGTAAAGTTTCAGATTAAGAATGATGTAGAACACCATAGCCATTATGGCCAGATTTGAACACACCTGTCAAAACATGTGGATGCATGCAAATTCTAAATGTAACCTTTGTTACTTCCTGGCTCAGGACATGAAATGTTAGTTAGAAAGGCCTCTCTTGTCTTATCCTATAGTCAGCACCCATTTCTGAGATGATATGGATCCATTAGCTACCAGCAGCAGCTGTGTCAAGCATACTGATTAAAATTTTTGAAATACTGAACATCTTTAGGCAAGGGTCTGTCTCTATAGTGAAACAGATGGGCAAAATAAAGCAGTTTCCAGCCACTTTGAAGGCGGGGCGTTTAGACACCACACATCTCAAAAGCAGCTGGGAATTGAACTGAAGCTGTGCTACGGAGCTAAAAATCAGAGCAAAAGGAAGCAGAGATAGTCTGACTCAAGGTGGGAAATGTGCATCTTCACTACTGCATATAAACACCTGATGCAAGTACAGGGCTGCACCAAGGCAAAGAAATAATAGTGTGACAACTCCAATAGATGTAATTACAATATACATAAATATAGACAGTCCAACAGGGGGGCATGTATGAAAGGTCTCCATAATTGTGCTTTGCCAATTTATCACTCCCCACAGATTCACCGATGCCATGTAAATGTGTGGCCGATCAAAGGGGCAGCCATGCAAATGGATGGCATCTGGGCAGATGTGGGAAGTACTTGGAGGTTTCAGGTGGTGTGTTTGTGTGAAGGTGCCCACATATGGTGGGGAGGCAACAACAAAAAATTACTCAGCAGCGCAATCTCAGACCATGTGATCAGCTCATGCTTATTTGGCGTTCCTTGTGAGCAGGCCATGAGGCAGCAGGGATTTGATCCACTTTTGGAAAAAACAGGATTGTGATGCTTTTTCTTGCCTATCCGTTCCACTCCTTTGTCAGTATGGCATCTACAGTAGGGAAGGAATACATTATAGGCAAGAAATGGCATATATAGAAAAAGTCACTTTTGAGGCAAGGGTGAAGAGGTCTATACAGTTGGTCCCCCATATCCACAGATTTTTTATCCATGGATTGAAGCATCCACGGCTTGAAAATATTCAAACATATATATATATATATACAGTATATAAATTCCAAGAAAGCAAAGCTTGATTTTGCCATTTTGTATAAGAGTCAACTATTTTATTATCCATTGTATTTAATGGCACTTGAGCATCCACAGAGTTTAGTATCCATAGGGGGGACCTGGAACCAAGCCCCAGTGTATAACAAGGGCCCACTGTACTTCTCTGGATAGTTTGACGCTGTTCATATTTACTGTATTTGCAAAACTGCCCAGCTAAACCCATTCTTACCTTTACTTGGTTCAGCATGATTCTAACCGTATTTATTTAGAAATGTTCCACTTCTGAGCACCTGTAGGTCAGCCTGCTGGAAAGAGAGGAAGTCGGACAGGTAGGTAGACTAATCCAGTTCATTGTTCATTGTTCAGCAAGGCTTGTTCCTAAGTAAGTATACTTCAGAATATAACTGTACTAACTGAGCAATGTTTGTTCAGAAGTGGATGGACTCTTGGCCTGATCCAGCATGGCTCTTAAAGGAGAGGCCAGCATAAAAATAACAACTTTGTAAGGTAACTGCAGGACAGGAATTGACCTTACAGAACAAAAGGATTTCCCCAAATGCAAACACTTCAGCACTAGGGTTTTGCTCCATAGAGTGCTGTGGGAATTACAGTACAATATTATATGCGGAATAAAAAGGCTAACTTACATGAAGATCTGGGAAAGTTATTTTTAAGAATTAACCCAACTTCTAGTCCTGCTCAGTTACAGATGGCTCTTCATCTCATTTTTGAACTGGAAAGGGTAATCAGATCAGTAAAGGAATTGGGAGAAGTTCCTTCTGAATAAATAATAATAATAATGTTTATTTATATACCACTTTTTCAAATTAGATCAAAGCGGTGTACAACAAGAAGTACAAAAGGTTTTCTTGTTAACATACAGTTGGTCCTCCACATCCACAGATTTTTTTGTCCAGGAATTCAAGAATGTACAGCTTGAAAATATTCTAAAGATCTAAAAAGCAAACCTTGATGTTGCTATTTTATATAAGGGACACCATTCACTGTATTGAATGGGGTTTGAGAATCCACTGTTTTTGGTATCCATGGAGGGTGGTGATGGTGGTGGACCTGGAACCAAACCGCAGCAGATACCAAGGGCCCACTCTACTTTTCTGTATATTTTTAATTGCACAGTGCTTTTAAATTTGAAGCCACTTTGAGTCACTTTGGTGGGGAGGGGAGCAGGATATAAACAAATATGACGGTGGTGGTGGTGGTTACAAGTTGTTCCTTTTTTTAACTTGACCAAAAAAAGGTGCCTCAACAAACTAAACCCCAGAATTCTGTAGGATGGAGCGAAGACAGTTAAAGTGGTATCGAACTGCATTATTTCTACAGTGCAGATGCACCCTTGGGAAGTCTCTCCTTCATAGGGTCAACATAAGTGAAAGACACTATAAGACTGAAGGTCAGTTAACAACAAGAAGAAAATGAGCTCTGGATTGGAGTCTCTGGGTGCATCTAAACCGATTATTAAAAAGACAAGAAGAGACCCAAAATACCTAGTCAGTTGTGCAGCCTATTATCAGTAAGGCTGCATCCGCACTGCAGAAGTAATCCATTTTGATGCTGTTTTAAATGCCATGGCTCAATGCTACAGAATCCTGGTATCTGTAGTTTGCTGTGGCACCAGAGCTCTGATTGAGGATAAATATCTCACAAACTGCAAATCCCAGAATTCCATGGCATTATTATTATTATTATTATTATTATTATTATTATTATATCACACCCTTTCCCCAAAATGGACTCAGGCCGGCTTGCAATATTAAAAAAACAACAACAAAAAAAGTACATTTAAAAACGCATACAAAGCAGGTACATTAAAACAGAATTAAATTCTTACAGTATTAAATCATTTGTTAAAAGATGTCTCACTCAGTTATTACTATTTTAAGCGATTTTAATTGTATTTTATAATGTTGCCAGGTTTGTAGTTGAATTTTAGGAAGGGGAATAAGGGGATTATTTAGTTTTAACCATGTATATAATTTATGTATTTTATTTATGTATTTACTTTGCTGTAACCCGGCTTGATCCCTTGGGAGAGGCGGGATAAAAATAAAACCTATTGTGGTAGATTGGTTAAAATTCAGAATTCTGCTTGCCCAGAAGTTAAAAATTATAGTGCTGAAATGAGATTTTCCAGGTTTTGTTTTGGAATGTAAACAATTGGGAAATGGCTCCTAACTTCAATTCAAACCTAAATAAAAGGAGTACTGCATAAACAGTTTGAGGACAGTGAAACAAAACATATAGATAAGGGTTTGATTGATGAGTATCAAGAGAGATAGAGATGTATGTTAGGTGTAATATTTGAACACCCAATGAATATACAGGGGTGTAAATGTTGAATTCAATGTAACCAATGAAAATGTGATTTGTAGTTTCCTTTGTTCAGAATACTATAAATACTCGGTTCATTTTAGAATGGACGTCCCAGAAATTTGGAGGCATTTCCTTCTTCTGTGGACAACAAATGCAGCTAAAAATAAGCATGTTTCCTTTCCAATCGACTCCTTGGTCTTCCTGCTGACTTCTGGTTAAAATTCTGGTTTCAAAATAATAAGCAATCATCAATCATCTATAACACTATTATTATTATTATTATTATTATTATTATTATTATTATTATTATTATTATTATTATTATTATTGAAAGGTAAAAAAAATTAAAACATGTGAAACAATGTAACACCCAGCGTCTAAAGCAGTGTCAAACTAGCATTACTTCTGCAGGCAAAAATAAAGGACAGCCTTTTAGACACTCTCTGGTCACTGCAGAAACAATCCAGTTTGAGACCTCTTTTAATTGCCCTGACTCAATGTTAGGGGATTCTGGGAAGTGTAGTTTTTGTAAGACATTCAGCCTTCTCTGTTGGAGATAGCTCTGGTGCCACAATAAACTACAATTCACAGGATTCCCTACATCACTGAGCCAGGGCAGTTAAAGAGGGCTCAAACTGGATTGTTTCTGCAGTGACCAGAGAGTGTCTAAACGGTTGTCCTTTATTTTTGGCTGCAGAAGCAATTTTTGCAGTGTGGTTTTGCAACCTGGGAACTTTCCTGCCCAGTTCCTTGTTGCAAGTAGGAAGGCTTTTCCATTGCACTGCTGGGCTTGCCTTCCTTGCTAAGATGGCTGCGCCCACGTTGAGATGCTGCCTGAAAAGAGGTGAGTGCTAAGCCTGGGAGAATGGGAAGGTTATTGTTGAAACCGATGCTCTGTGGGTGCCTTTTCTTCCCCTCTTAGCCTCCCTTAAGCCCATACTCTCCTTCAGTCTTGTTGGAAGGTTAACAGGTGATGTGATAACCCTGTTTAAATGTTTACCCTATTTTCAGCAATGACTTGGATGAAAGAATAGGGAGCATACTTATCAAATTTGCAGATGAGGCCAAATTAGGAGGAGTAGCTACTAACATCCCAGAGGACAGGATCAAGATTCAAAATGACTTGAATAGATTAGAAAGCTGGGCCACAGCTAACAAAATGAACTTAAAACGGGGAGAAATGTAAGGTACTGCACTTAGCATGGAAAATTGCAATGCACTGATATAGGATGGGGGACACCTGGCTGAATGAGACTTATAGGTGTGAAAGGGATCTAAGAGTCATAGTAGAGCACAAGTTGAACATGAGTCAACAGTGTGATGCGGCAGCTAAAAAGGCCAATGCAATTCTGGGCTGCATCAATAGAAGTATAGTGCAGTGTTGCCAACAAGCCTCAAAGATATTCCCCAGAATGTTTTTCCAAAATCCCCGAATTCCCCTGGAAAGAAATTAATTAAATTCCCCAGACTCTGGTGAATTTCCCGGAAATTGGGAACGCTGGTATAGTGTCTAGATCAAGAGGAGTAATAGTGCCACTGTATTCTGCTTTGGTCAGGCCCCACCTGGAATATTGTGTCCAGTTCTGGGCACCACAATTCAAAAAGGACATTGAGAAACTGGAGCGTGTCCAAAGGAGGGCGACTAAAATAGTGAAAGGTCTGGAAACCATGTCCTATGAGGAACGCCTTAGGGAAATGGGGATGTTTAGCCTGGAGAAGAGAAGGTTAAGAGGTGATATGAAAGCCCTGTTTAAATACTCATATTGAGGAGAGAGCAAGCTTGTTTTCTGCTGCTCCAGAGACTAGGACCCGGAGCAATGGATGCAAGCTACAGGAAAAGAGATTCCACCTCAACATTAGGAGGAACGTCCTGACAGTAAGGGCTCTTTGACAGTGAAAAAAGGAGTTTATCATATGGGAGGAATTTCTCTTAATTTTGAATGAAAAAAAAGTGGGGCCAGAACACATTTAAGTGAATTCGCTAGTTCAGCGAATTTATGTGAATTTGAATTGCGTTCGAACTGACTTCCCATTGCCCAAAAATAGCTTGCCATTGCCTGAAATTGCATGTGGTAGTCTATCATGCAATAATGTTAAACCCCATGATTGCGTTCGGATTGCCATTGGATTATACTTCCAATTTTCCTTGTCTGGTAAACTCCAAACTCTCTCGGAGTGTAGTGGAGTCTCCTTCCTTGGAGGTCTTTAAGCAGAGGCTGGATGGTCATCTGTTGGGTATGCATTGATTGAGAGTTCCTGCATGGCTGGGGGTTGGACTGGATGGCCCTTGTGGTCTCTTCCAACACTAGGATTGTATGACTCAAGTTTAGGAATGGGCTGCTGTTTGATTAAAATCACAGTTGAAAACACACTGCAGAAATAATCCAGTTTGACAGTGCTTTAATTGCCCTGGCTTAGTGCTAGAGAATCCTGGGAACTGTAGTTTATTGTGGCACCAGAGCTCTCTGACAGAGAAGACTAAATGTCCCACTAAGTGATGGTTCCCAAAATTCCCAAGCATTGGGCCAGGGCAGTTAAAGCAGTCTCATACTGGATTATTTCTGCAGTGTGTTTTGGACCAATGTGTCAGTATTTATTTGGCTTATTCAGTACTTATTCAGGATGGGGACTGCAGTCAGGAGATCAGAAGAAGTTTGAGAATGGGGAGGGCAGCAATGAATAAACTAGAAAAGATCTTTCAAAGTAAAGATATACAACTGATCACAAAAGTTAGTATCATACAAGTAATTGTTTCCCCTATTACTATGTACGGATGCAATAACTGGATAGTGAGGAAAGCTGACAGAGAGAAAATCAATTCATTTGAGAGGTGGTGCTGGAGAAGAGTGTTGAGGTTACCATGGACAACAAAAAAGACAAATAAGTGGATCCTAGAGCAGATCAAACCTGAAATCTCCCTGAAGGCCAAGATAATAAAGCTGAGGCTGTCGTACTTTGGCCACATCATGAGAAGGCACAACTCACTGGAAAAGACACTCATACTAGGAAAGTTAGAGGGATGTAGATGCATGCTAGATGGATGGACTCTATTGAGGAGGTCATGGGTATGAACTCACAGGACCTACAGTAAGCAGAGCAATGGAGGACAGGGAGTCTTGGAGGTGTCTCATCCATAGGAACACTGTGAGTCATGATCGACTTGAAAGTGGTTAACAACAAAGGCTTTACAGGATTGTGTGAATGTGTTAGCTCTGAAAATACATGAGTGAGGATTAAGGCATCTATCCCTTAAGTGTAAAGCAAGTTCTATTGATGCCAATAGATTTTACTTCCTAATAAGTGCCATGGGTTTTACCTTAGGTCATTTTGTATTGGAATTGTTAAAGTGCCAAGCATTAAAAGTGAATGCTGTTAAGGTTTTGACTAACATGTTTGGATATTGTGGATACATTTAGAGGCATGTTCTCACTTTCTTCATACAGTTTTAACTCGGAGTCATATTTTCTCCAAAAATGATCAGCATTCCGCAGTGCTTCCCTGTTTTGCCAACTTACTTATTTCACATAGACACTATGCTGCAAAGTAAGTAAATATTTGTTTAATTTTTTTAAAGTATTGGTAAGTAGAAATAAAATTAAAACTTCAGAAATATATTCATTAATTGAACAGGGCTTAGGTAGGCATGTCATTAATAGTTCATATGCAGTAGGCAGCTTGTTTCTAAATGAATATTGAAAAATTCATATTAAAAATACTTTCTACCATGTTTTAGATTTTTTCATGTTATAACTGTATTGTTGTTATTTATTTATATAGCACCATCAGTTTACATAATGTTTTACAAGTAATAGAACAACAAAAAGGCCAGCCCTGCCAAAAGCACACAAGTATAATATATATATATATGTGTGTGTGTGTGTGTGTGTGTGTATATATGCGTGCATGTGTGTATGCACACACACAGAGAAAAAGAAGATAGTTGATTAGTAGTGATTGAAAACAAGATTTAAAGTGATGCTCTTTTAAAAATTCAAGTGCCATATTTCAAAACAAAATTATTACAGCAGAAATGAGATTTACCTTATACATGCCCAAACATGTTAACACCTGATAAAAAGTAGGCAATGATGGAGCCGGGTCTGTTAGTTCTTACAGAGGACATTCAGACCTGAAATGCTACAGCCACAATAGCAGAAGAAGGTCCTAGCATGTATACCCATCTTTTGAGATCAGACAGTGGGGAGAAAGACATAGGGCCTGAACACTCAGGGCAAAATAAAGTTGCTTTGGGTCACTTTGGAGGTATGCTGTTTAAATGACACAAGCTACGCTCCAGTCCTTAAGACTGGAGCATGGCTTTGGTGCGGCATCTGGCCTCTTAGGACGCATGCATTATTTAAACAGCATACCTCCAAAGTGACCTGAAGCAGCTTTATTTTGGCCTGTCAGTTCAGGCCCATAGCCTCTGAAATTGGATATATAAGTAGACTTATAAGGCTAAAATTAGTTTAGTCAGATGCTTTTAAAGGCAAAAAGATTAAAAACCAGCACTGAGATGGATCAAGAAAGTAATGGCTACTGAATGGAGATGAATCAGTATCTGATATATATCCTTTTGACTACATCAATCAAAGGTCTGGCAGCTTTATTAAACTACAGTACCTGGAGCTTCAGTGTTTTTTTCAGATACCTTCCTGTTAAGGGGGCATTACATTAGTTTAATATAATCATAAGGCATGAAATATAGCATGGAAAACCACTTGATATGTTGAGTTTCCAGAAGAGGAGAGATGATATGATTATGTTTAAAAACCTAAAGAGATGTCATGTAGAAGAAACAGTGAGTTTGTTTTCTGCTTCTCCAGAGACTAGAAAACAAACCAGTGGATTCAAATTACAAGAAAATAGATTCCATGTAAGCATTAGGAAGAACTTCTTGACTGGAAGAGCAATTCAGCAATGAAATACACATCCTCAGATGTTGATGGACTCTCCTTTGTTGAACATCTTTAAACAAGAGGCTGAATGACTGTCTTTCAGGAGTGCTTTAATTTTTTTCCCCCATGGGTTGCCCTAGATCAGTGATGGCGAATGTTTTAGAGACTGAGTGCCCAAACCGCAACCCCAAACCACTTATTTATCGCAAAGTGCCACGTCCCTCTGGCTTTCTAATAACAAACTCTGGCGAACTCTGTGCTGGGGTGATGGCGTGTGTGCCCACAGAGAGGGCTCTGAGTGCCACCTATGGCACTAGTGCCATAGGTTCGTCACCACTGTCCTAGATAGCCCTTGTGGTGCATTCTAACTCCATGAGTGTGTCTTTTCCAGGAAAGAGTATAGTAAAAAGTATTTTTGGTCACTGCTACCAATTAAGCATCACCAGAGATGTGAAGATTTGCAGGACAGGGAACAGGTTCTATTTTTCCCTGTTGTTTCCCCATATTGTACCATCTCCTGGACCATTCACATCTCTATCAGATCAAAGAGAAACCTCCAGGGAGTGCAGTCTCATTCAGTACAGGGTGTACATCTGTCCCTAGATTGATTTGATCACCTATCTGACAACTTCAGTGACTGATTTTGAATCTGCAGTTCCACTCTACTTTTATTAGCATATTGACACTAGATATATTAATGTAAATTTAAATCAAGAGTGGGAATGCTGTATGACCAGCGGGGGAACACATTGCATGACCGAGCAGAAATAAAAAGACAATGGAAACAATACACCGAAGAACTATATGAAAGAGATGAAAAGATGACAGATTATTCAAGGAAGAACCATTTGAAGGTGAACCTTCAATTTTAGAAAGTGAAGTGGAAGCTGCATTCAGAGCACTGGGGAGAAATAAATCATCAGGAATGGATGGCATACCAATTGAGCTGCTTCAATCTGCAGAGACAGAATCTACTCTAGTTTTAACTAAAATCTGTCAACAAATATGGAACACAAAACAATGGCCCATCAGATTGGGAACACTTAATTACATTCCAGTCTCCAAGAAAAGGGACACTAGGGGTTTCAGTAACCAGACCTTTGCATCAATCTCCCATACAAGCAAAGTGATGGTCAAAATTCTACAACAAAGACTTCTACCATACGTGGAATGAGAAATGTCAAATGTCCAAGCTGAGTTCAGGAAAGTGTGCCCTGTGAAGGGCTGCTTAGGGAGCTGGGTATGTTTAGCCTGGAGCAGAGAGGGTAAAGAGGGGAAACTAAACAGGGCCAGCCCTGGTTAATACTTGGATGGGAAACTTTTGATAAATGTCAGCTATTGTAGGCTGTATTTCAGAGGCAAGAACTGGCAAACCACCCTTTGAGTGTTCCTTTCCTAAGAAAAACCTATGAAATTCATGGGATCACCATAAATTGGCAGACAGCTTGAAGGCACATACATACACATACGCATAGCTGAATTTGGGCAAAAGAAGATGAAAACATCCCTTACTAATGTAGAATGGTATCTTCACCAATTTCAGGCTTGTGACGTCTTTTTAAGGTCAACCTGCAACATGAAATCCACTTTTAATCTTATCATTTATATAATCTTGTGCCATTATTTCTTTCCTTTTGTTCTGTTCCTTTTTCTTCCTTCTCTGCATCTTTTGCCTTCTCTTAAACAAACAAAGAAACAAACAATCTTGAAAAAAAGAACATCTTTCAATAAAAAAAACCTTCTGCAGGGGACTACCTTTAAAAACAATCAAATAACTTGAATTGGTCTAAAGTGGAATATTCAGTCTATTACCAGGTGATTCAAAAGAATGGTGCAAAAGTAAAGCCGCTCTTACTCAGTTTTGCACCATTCTTTTTGAATCACCCTATATAAGGAGCTTGCAGTGCAAAGCACTGTATTTCTGGACTCAATACTAGATGTTTTGGTTTCCCCCCAAATATCTAGTTGGAAGTAAGACCCATTGAGTTCAATGTGGATTACTCCAAAGTAAGTTAGAATAGAATTGCAATCCAAGGGCATAAACTGGCTAGAAATAGAGATTTTAGGAATAACTGTCTCCCATGTAATTGTTGCTTTAACTTTTAGATTGTACGCCATAGGCAGGCTTTTATAGTTTTGATTTTACTTGGTTTTGTACAGCGCCGTGTAGATTTACGGCGCTTTATAAATAAAGTTAGTAATAATAATAACAACGTGCAGTACTTTGAATTTTGATTAGTTTTATTAATTATTTTGCTATATTTTAGTTGTTACAATTTCCATTAGTCTCCTATAATTTATTTTATTATAAAGCAACAAAATAAGAGAGTGGTGATGCCACTAATGCCATACATTGATGGTCCATACACACTCAATGCTAGAATATTGGTTTTATTTCTTAATGTAACTGAGGGAGAAATAATTTGTTTTCTGTGGAAAGAGTGTAAAATTGGGGGGAAACCCCTGGTGAAAAAACAATAAGTATATGTTTTCCTCTTGGTTTTGCTGTGGTTTAGGCATTAGCCTTGTCATTAGAAGTTTGCATGTTTTCTTAGAAATAGTTGCTCAGATGGACTGCTTCATTTATCACCTTTGTTTTTTAAAAGACCAGCGAAAAAACCAAAAAGTGATCCCAAAAAGAAAGCCCAGGAATCAGAGCCCAAGCCAAAAAAGACACGTTTCACTTTGCCCTTACTGAAGGAACCAGTCGATGATGTTTATTTGACCTGGTGCTATGAGAGGCCAGTTTACGATGCAGAAGTGGCTGTAGATATGCTGAAGAAATTTCAACAGCTGGACTTCACTTCTCTCAACCAGCCTGTATATGCTGATATTACCCTGGACATGGCAATGGATAAGAAGGTACAGTGCTACCTCGGGTTACGAAATTAATTCGTTCCGCCGTTCCGTTCGTAACCCGAGTAATTTCGCAACCCGAAAAGGCTTTCCGTTAGCGCTGGAAAGCCGCTAGCCGCGCTTTGCGTTTGAATTTCGCGCCGAAATAAATTTCGTAACCCGAAAAAAATATCGTAACCCGGAACAGTTTTTTCCAATCTAACTTTTTCGTACCCCGGAAATTTCGTAACGCGATCATTTCGTATCCCGGGGCACCACTGTATACTGAAAAAGACTCACAATTAGGATGTTGTATTAGACCTTTTTACTATATAACTGAAATCATATTTGAAAATTTGAAAAACTGGAGGGCTTTTTAAAATCCAGGCTTATTGTCTGAGAGGTTCATTATTCAGGAATAATTCTCTAGAAGCAGTTCCCAAAGTGCTGGTTGAAATCTCCTGTGTCTTGGGGTGAAAATCATACAGCGTTTCAGATATTGTTGAACTGCAAGTCCTAGCAGCTTTAACCATCATAGCCAGTGGTGAGGAATGTTGGGAGTTGCAATCTATCGACTTCTAGAGTGCTGCATGATTCATACCCCTGCTCAATCTTAGGCTTTTGCACTGAATTATAAATTCTGTTCACTCCAGTCATACAAATATTGATACAACAGGTTATCAGAAGGGAATGGGGGAAAGACAAATGCCTCTATCCAGAATGGTCTTTGTTGTTTTTAAATGCACCATAGAACATTTGTGAGGGATGCTGACTGGAGATAATTTTGGGAATATTTTCAAGGTTGAGAGCCATGCTCCTCAGTGTTTTTCTGCAACTTGGTTTGGGATTTACTTCAAACAACCAAGCCCTCCTCTTCTTCATGTTTCATGTCATAAACTCCTTTATGAAATTGCCACCTATCTCAGAATTGCCATGTTACATGTGAGAAGCAGACATTTTGAGAGGAGATTGGTGTTCAAGCTAATTATTCCAAAGTCCCTTTGGACACATAGAGCTACTTGGCCAGTTTCTTTAGATCTTGACTAGTGTGTATTTTGTCTCATATATGTGTGTGTGTGTGTGTGTGTATATATATATATACACACACACAATGTCATGCCTTATCTTGCTGTACTCTGCCATGTGTGTCTGTGCTATGTTACAAAGTGAGGAAAAAATGTTTATAAGCCAATATTCTGGATCATGTCACCCAAATCTGCTGACATTTTTAGTTCATCTTAAAAATGCAAAAGCAAAGCAAAACAAAACTTCCATAGTGCATCAAGCCTTAGCTGTTAAACAGTTTAATGGTAGCAAAGTTGCAGGTTAAAAAACCTTTTAAACGTGGCATTGGATATTGCAACTGAAGAGACGAATTGTATATCCCTAGGGGAAGTTCCAAAAGTTAAATGTCATTCCTGTGAAAAGAAATAAAGTGAAAATCTTGCTTATGTAAATTGAATCCCCATTTCATTTATTCTATTTCGAATGAAAATACCTTTTTTCTTGCTAGACTAAATAAATAAACAAAATTATTTTTGTTGTTATTTTTCTTTTGTGTTTACACCTTTCAGAAAACAGTGGAACAGTTTGTTGGTACTGTGCTTCTACCTTACAGTTTCACTGATGACATCCACAAGGTTTTGGTATTTGCTGAGGTGAGTAACACAGCAATGTGCCAAAGTTGTCTTGATATGCTGTGTATGATAGTGACAGTCAACACTTTGAAACAATGGTTTGGGCTCTGTTGACATGAAGTACTGAGTAACAGAGGATATGTTTTACTTAACACATGCATGTGGGGTATTTCAGTTTCCCTTTTAATGCTGTGGCTCAATTTATTATCTGTATCATCACCATACATTTACTTTAGAGACTAACATAAGCAAAGTAGTTCCCTGACTAGTGGAAATTACAGTTAACCTTTAAATAAGGGACACAAAAAACAGTGGAAGAAGTAGAACAATAGGGAAAGGCAAGTGATGAAATTGTGAACAAATGGAGATATAAACAATTAGGGCTTGTTTTGGTTGTGGATGGGCTTAAGCTTAAAACTTTGTAGGAGAGGCGGTTTTTTGAGTTAAGATTTAACAGGGAAGATGTGTACTATGTAGGTATTGTCAAAGAACATTCCAGGCGTTTTTGCAGATCTTTGTCACTTGGCAGGTGAATGTATTTTGACCTCTCTATGCTGTATGATAAGACATAATTTAATTCTCACATTCATACATATTCCATTCTGCCCTTTGATTCTAAATTCTAGTATTGCAGAGCTAGACAGACACTTTAATACTCTGGACATATTTAGGGTATGAAATAACTACCTTACTAGAAGCTTTTATTTGGTGTGATTCTTGAGAATAAAGCAAGATTAAATAGATCTTTGACTAATCCGGCAAGGAGTATTTGAAGTTAAGTAAGAATATGTGCTCAGAAGCATTGACCTTCAATAGTTTTTGAGGCATTGTTTGGTCTTCTCTGATCAAGGCACACCTGTAAATTGGGTAGACCATCTGTGCCTGCTTTAGGGGTTCCCCACTTGGAGTAAGCAGGCTTTTAATATTAAGCAGGGAAGCTTTTTATTGGGATGTTTTCTCTCTATTTTTTTAACTTTGTATTTCTTTTAAGTAATTTTATATTGTTTTATGTAACAATGTTTTAATTGCTTTTTAAAGTATTGTTCAGATTTTTTAAGTGATTCTTTCTGGGAACCAACCTGGGTCCCACTTTGGGAGAAAGGCAGCTTACTAAATAAATAAATAGATGCAGTCGTGTGGCAAAATGTCCATCCTTCATCCCAGACCTGGACAGTTGTAAGGATGGATTGAACAAATTCAGAGAATAAGACTATTGGGAGAACCAGCATGGTGCAGTGGTTTGAATGCTGGGAAACCATGTTTCAGATCCCCACTCAGATCCCCATGGAAGTCCACTGGGTGACATCAGATAAGTCATACTTTCTCAGGATATGAGGAAGGCAATGAAAAGCTTCCTTTCAATAAATCTTGCCAAGAAAACCCTCTGATAGTCTCTGTACGTTGGAGCTGAAGCAACAATAACAAAGCTCTTGATAGCTACAAGTTGTGAAATATATGCATGTGTGTGTGTTTGTATATATATTCCCTCCATTAGGCCATATGTCTGTTCATCAGTTGCTGAGGGTGCTAAATGTAGGGTTTTGTTGTTTGTCACAGTGTGAACAGAGGCCTAGATAGATGTATTAGATAGGCATTTGGTCTGATCAGCATACCTCTCTTTATGTTCTTAACTATCACTTTCTTTCAGAAAGCAGAAGATGTGACAGTAGCAAGAGAAAATGGAGCCACCTTTGTAGGAGGGATTGAATTAATCAAGCCGGTAATTAAAATATTTGTAAATTAGGCATTGTAATAAGGTATTTTAAGGGGGGGGTCCGATTTAACTTGAAATCAACTCTTCTGACAAGGCCCTTTGCATTATACTGTATATAATTCTGTCACTAGTTATCAGTTGATTTCTGGACACAGTTGAAAGAGCTGGCCGTGACCTATCAAGCCATAGATAGCTTGGTTCCAGCTGATCTGAAAGATGATATCTCCCTGAGTTAGCTGGCCCAAATGCTGAGATCTTGGAGGAAGGCTTTTTCTCATTTTCACCACTTGCATAGTCCTCCTTTTAATTAGAAAAGTGGAAACTAGAATTCTGCTAATGGGTGAGGTATTGCTTTATAGCTCAAATTGATGCATGTGTTTCAGGTTTACCTCAGCTTTGTCCACAAGAACATGTGTGACTTCATTTTAATAGTGGCGTGTCTTGGTTTCAGGAAGTTGAATAAAAAGTTCAACATGTTGGCTTCTTCAGCTTCTTGGATGGCTATTTTTCTGGAGGGAAGATGACTGGAACTCAAAAACAGGAGATTGTTTGTACATAATGACTTTGTCCCTTTGATTTGCACTAAAATAACAGCTTAGCTTAAAGACTGGTTAAATAATTTTCAAAAGCATACCAGTGTGTGGAGGTTTTCACTGAGGAAAATTGGTTGTCCTTGGATTTCATTGGGTTCTGCTTGTAGTTGAATAGAGGTGTCATAATATTCTGTACAGCTTGCCATTGTGTCTCTGGGGCAGGCAAAATAAGAGGACATTCCACTCCAACTTTTATGTCCTGGAACTGAGAGTGCTCAGAGTAAATATTGGCCTTCACTGGCTATGGGTCATGAACACCATGGCCAGATCTGTACAAACAAAGACTTTCTGCTTTCAAATAAGAATAAATTTGCTTCACATTTTTATTTGTTCTGTATATTGATTAAAATATTTATCACTTGCTTTTCTGACCACAGAGCAATGCACAACAAGATACATGAAAAGATGTGTTAAAAACAAAATGAAACCCATTTAAAAATATTGAAAACCACAAGCCAAACAGAATAATACAGTTTTGATTGCCTGTTGGAAACTCAGGAAAGATAGAGCCAGCTATAGTTCCCTTGGTAGGGAAGCTCATAGTCAGTTCTGCTGCAGAGAAAGCTCTGTGTTGTGTAGTCTGTTTTGGCAGGAGAGTGTGCCACAGGCTCTTTGCTGAAGATCCTAAATTCTGGACAGGTTCATAAGGGAACAAGTATTTCTTTCAGATGTTTTGGTCCCAGGCGACCAACTGTTGCTATCCTAAGGGAATTGATTTAGGATTCTTACAAGTGGAAGGCCCGTAGTTTTACCAATCAAAATGCACCCCATACTTTCCTCTGCCCCAATAATAATAATGATGATGGAATAAGTGGTCAGAAAAAACATAGTTACAAGTGGAAAACTATGTGTGGATCTCGCATAAATTCCATGAATGAGACAGGATTGTTCGACATTGGGGAGCATTCTTTGTATTTTGATTAAATATACTTCATTCTTGTGATTTTATAGGCATGAAAGACATTGCAAACAATTTCTAGCTGTTCAAAACTGTGTTATGGCCGTGATAATGAATGTTAATTTTTGTGCACTGTATTTACATTATGCATATAGTGCTTGCCTTCCATGGGCGAGATTCATTGACCTATAAAAGACAATTATGTAGGTACAGTGAGGAGGGAAATATAAGTCCACCTGGGACACAACTGAGACAAATCTACATTGGAATGAGCTAGTATATGTGGCCTCAGATTATTCTTGCCCAATTTAAAGAAATTTGTTTCAGAATTAAGAAAAGTGCCTTTAGGCATGTTGGATCTTTGGTCTTACATCTGGCAGTGAAGGGAGTATGAAGGGAAAGTACTACATATTTATGTAACATTGATTTATTTGATAATGGTGTAATCTTAAGTAATGGTCATTTATTTCTTCTTTTCAAAAATAATTTCTACTTTCAGATCTTAGATGGCGAAATACAGGCAGATTATTATGTTTCTGTGCCGACAATGTTATCTAAGATCTTATCTTTAAGGAGCATCCTGAAGAAAAAGTTCCCAAGGCTTAAAAACGGTAAGGGCCAAATTTTGTCTGAAGCATCTAACACTGCAATCCTGTGTGCACTTACTTGACAGTAGCATTGGTTAAACTTGCTTTCAAGCAAGCATGCAGAATATTGGATTATATACATTGAATCTACATGTTAGGTTTGGATCTGAGGAATTAATGTATTGCCTGAAAGATGGCTCAGTGGTTCATTGCATTTTCCAGAATTCACATGAGAATGCTGTTAATATTATCGAAAAGCTCACAGAGCCTAATTAACTATTTTTCTTATATTTTTTGTGTATTTAAAATTTTTATACTTTGTTTCCCCACACAAAAGAGCAGCTGAGCCAACACACAACAAATAAAAGAATTTAAAACAATACAGAGACAAAAAAAGTTAAACACATAATTATTATTTTTAAAATCTTTTAAGATAGCTTAAAATGATCCTTATATATTATTGTAAAACAGTTTCATCAGATTGGTTTCAAACATTAAAGGCCAAGCAAAACAACACTGTTTTACTACATCTTGATTTAATGTTAGATACAGTTCAGAGCTTGGAAGTACAGTATAATCTGTGTTTGACCACAGTTCTCATAGTTCACCACCAGTGTGGCAGCTGGTTCTGCTAGTTTGGAGCTCTGATCCAAAAAAGGAATGCTTGCAAGCCATAGTACATGACCAGGAGCCAGATAAAACTGCTTTGAGAGCCAGGCCTGGTCCAAAGGACACCAGTTATTTGGTCATTCAACTAACCGCTATGATCTTTGGAAAAGCGGTATATAAATAAATAAATAAACAAACAAAGAAAGCTGACAGGAAGGAAATCAACTCATTTTTAAGTGGTGCTGGAGAAGAAGTCTTTGGTACTGTGGACTGCTAAAAAGACACATAAATGGGTCCTAGAGCAAGTCAAGCATGAATTATCCCTTTAAGCTAAGGCGACTAAACTGAAACAGTTATATTTTGGCCATATCATGAAAAGACATGACTCACTAGAAGTGACAATAATGCTCGGTAAGGGTGGAAGGCAGTAGGAAGACCACATTTCAAATGGATAGGCTCAGTCAAAGAAGCCATGGCCCTGAGTTTGGAAGACCTGAGCAGAGCTGAAAGATATAGCCATGTTAGTCTGTAGAATCAGTATGTAGAGAGATCTTGCAACATCTTTGAGGCTAACTGAAGAGAGAAGTTGGCAGCATGAGCTTTTGTAGATTTAAGTCTACAAAAGCTCATGCTGCCAACTTCTTTCTTCAGTTAGTCTCAAAGATTCTACAGGATCTTGCATACTGAGCAGAGCTTTTGATAATAGAGGGACTTGATGGACTCTTATTGATGGGTTGCCATAAGTCATAGTCATTTTGATGGCAGTTGACAAAAACAAAGTCTGGAAGTATCTCCAGTGTGATGAAAATTAACATCTTCTTTCTCTTAAACCAAGCTGAAGTTCTTTTCACTTTTTCTTTCTATCTAAATTTGTTTTGAGTTAGAAATTTAAAGAAATAGTGTATTCTTCTGACTGAATATTTTTGCCTGCCTTAGCTGTCTTCAAGCATATTTGCAGGCAATATATTTACCATTTCATCTGTAGGAATTTCCTCCTTTGAAATTAGTAACTTACCAGAAAAGAAGACATAATACACCAGATGGTCAGAGCCAGAAGAGAACTATTTTTATAGTAAATGCCTTTATTCCTCTTTTAAAATAAAGCCTTTCATTTTACATTTGTTCCATTCACCCAAACAAGCAGGGATCAGTAAAAAAAGATGAAATATTTCAGGTGTGGGAGTGACATTATAAAGGATCAAAACAACCCCTGCCAAAGTCAGTTTTTCATTCCTTGCAGGTGAGGACGCAGCTTTTCTTTTGTTAACAGTTTCTAAAGCTTGAGAAACAGTTTTTATTGGTTTATGTTTTTAGCTAAGGTGTATGAGTGTGTTTTGTTAGAAATACTTTTAACTTGCTTTTCTATTTGAAAAGAATTTCCAAGAAATAATATCAAACAGATTTGAGACTTCTTCCCTTACTGGTTGTGCTGGAGATGCAGGGGAACACCCTTTGTGACTTGAAAGACAAAGCATCTGTTTTCTAGGCAGACAGCCAAGAATTTTGGAGACAAAAGATTTTTCCTTCAGATACTCTTGCTTTAGGACGTCTGAGATTTGTAGAGCTATTTCAGGTGCACTTGAGGGCCCTATGCATGACATGTGCAATATAAGTTCTTAAAATCAGAGGGTCTGAGTGTTATGTAGACCAGGAACATAGTATAACTAAAAAAGGTTGGCCATGACGTTGTTGTACTCATGAAATTCCACATATTCATTTAGCATTGGGAAATGCTTGACATTTGGACCCTGACCATGATGTGTGAGAATACTTCCCCAGCACTGAAATTAAATTGGTGGGGACATGTTCATGCAGAGCTTCATTTGCATCCTGGAGACACTATATGAATATAATAGGTGGTATGGTGTTTGTTTAATGTTTGTTTTGTTTCTTTTGAGTCAGGATCTGCTGGTTATGACATTGCTCAGATGGTTGGCTTCTTTAGAGTGTGCCACGAATATGAGGTTCTAGAAAATGACTTTATCCATACTCCAGTTGCAACGGTAAGCTTCACAGTGGAGTTTGGCAACTAATTCAGTTGAAATATTTGTCCTGAGTAGTTGTTAATAATTTACTGAAAATACACGCACACATATGTGCCTCTAGATCTTCACACTGTACAGGCAAATCATTACCTTGGTTAATGCAGGTGATATCTTTCATCAAAAAGCAAGGTAGATGCCATGTTTGCAAGACAAAGCGCATTAATAACCCATGTTGTTTTAATATTTTAAGGTTATTAAATTAGTTACTTTTAAAATAATTAAATACAATTATTGCTGTTTAATTGTTTAATGTAATTTTAAACAATATAATAAGATCACATAAAAACATGTTCGATCAACATGTAAGGAGTCTTGGAAGGATAAGCTATCCTCATTTTAAATAGATACATGAAAGCCTATTCGATCCTAATGGCCCATGACAGGTAACAAATTATATACTGAAGATAAGTGTTTCTCATATTATGGGGTATGGGAGAATGGAACCCCATAGTAGGGTCTACTTTGCAAGCAGGCTTAAGCTGGTTGGCTCTGTAAACCGAGCTGTATGAAATGGCAGATCAGTGTAATGTTAAAGTGACAGTCAAGGATTGTTTGCTTGTAATATATACTTCATAAAATTACATCTATCACCCATTGGACATTGTTCTTTTAAAAAGCAGAAGCAAAAAATCTGCTTTGGTTTATCGGTGCATTTCTGTATCATAGCTTTCCCTTCTTATGTGAGAGAGACGCATGATGGGAAATGCTCTTCTAAAGTTTTTTGGGTTTTGTTTTTGCATTTTTGGCACACTCTTCTATTGTTTCTAAACATTAGATAAATAGAAATTGTTTTGTTTCTGAAAAAACAAACAAATAGAAATTGTTTTGTGTCTGCCTGAAATATTTAGAGAGGAGCCGGGAAGTTTTGATTATTTACTACAGGTGATGGTCCATGTTCTCCTGAGCCAATCTGAAAACTGATAGGGGTTATATAAGTTGCCTCCTGGTGATCCAACACACAGAGTTGTGTTCATCTGTCTGTCCCCCAAGATGGAGACATTTTAAAGAAAGGTTCATTAGGAGTCTGCTATAGCAGGAGGCACCTTTCTTCCTAAGTAGTAGAGCAGATCTTGCCTGCAATCAACAACTCTCCCACATTGCAGAAATAAAGCAGTTTGACTTTTACTGCCGTGAATCTATCCTACAGAATGCTGGGATTTGTAATTTGAGAGGGTACTGGAGCTCTAACAGACCAGGCTGAATATCTCACCAAACTATAAATCCTGGGATTCCACAGGATGGAGCCATAACAGTTAAAATGTCAAACTGCTTTATTTCTGCAATATGAGAGAATTTTGATTTCAGGTGAGAGCTGTTCTACTACTTCAATCCCCTGACATTACCAAATTTTGGAGATTCACAACAAATAACCGAAACTGACTGTCACCTGCAAATTCTTGTAGGACCACTTCAGGCTTTTAGTATCTGAAGACAGCCTAGTCCAACATGATATTTTCCAGGTAGGTTGGACAGCTGCTTCCAGGATCCCTCAACCATTATAGCTTGTTGTATATTCTTTTGGGCATAGCTAACTGAAAGATTCTGGGAGCTGTAGTCCAACACATCTGGAGGGTATTGGTTTGAGGATGGCTGATCTGGAATAGTATGGTTCCCTTCCTGTATCTGAGAGAAGTCAGCTCCTAGTGATTGAGATGCCATATAATTTTCATGAACATCTTACTGTTTCTAGCTGTCTCTCTGGTTATAGTCAGGATCTTTCTGTCCATCAGTGGTGAAACAGACTGTGATGTGATGTTACTTCAGAGCCCACCTCCCAGTCTTGCCTGAGCAGATTCTTCTCTTGCTGTTCACTTAGCCTTGAGGAGAGCATGCATTGAGCTCAGATGCTGTTTGGAAATCCTGTAAAGAGATGTGATTATGTCAGAGAAAATTTACTGAATCTCTGTCCCACAATACCAGGAATTCAAACAGGGGCTATACACTCATCCCTCCACATTTGCATTTTTGACTTTTGCTGATTTGATTATTTATGGATTTTATTAATATGTTCTCTCTAGGAATATCTAGGTCCTCCAATGCAACTCTTTGGTCAACTTTAAACAAAAGTTGCACTAAAGGACCTAGCGATTCCTAGAAAGAACTTTCCACTAGGCAATTCTCCAGGACAATTCTATGGTCAATGTCTGACAGATGCTGACCACAGAGTTGCACTGGTTGATCTAGAGATTCTTAGAGATGTGTTCAGTCAGATAAAAACACTGTGTTTTGTTGTTTACGGTTTTTCCAAATTCATGGGGGTCCTGTGCCCTTAACCCAGTGAATGTGGAGGGATGAGTGTATATGTATATATCAGCTTTTCTGAAGCCTTTTACATTGGAGGAACCCTTAAAATAAACTTTCTGCTCTCAAGGAACCCCTTCGTTAACAAATGTATGTTTACTGCTCAAAAAATGTTTCGGTCACAATCTCTTGCAGAACCTTAGGGTTAGAAGGGATTCTGGTTGAGAAACCAGGGTTTATATATTTACAGCGGTTGAGTTTGCATACAAGCAAAAAAGGACTTTATGCTTTTTTCACAGCAGGGTATCTAGTGATGCTAATGGCATTTTAGTACTTTACATCTTTAATAGAGAGGAAAATGTTTTTTCCTTTTATTAAACTAAAGCCCTGAACGCTGATTAAATATTTACCCCAGCCGTTGCCATTTTTATTAATCTGACAGCATTAAATGTTTTCTGCTTCATTAATTTTGCATTAACTTCTTATAGCTGGATATGCCTAATGATCAGATACTTGCCAATCTGGATGCAGTTATTAAGGACGTTTGTAAATACAAACCTTTGAGCTATGGTAAGCTTCTCTACTATCTTTTTTCTTTCATTCTTTTTTTGGTCTCTTAATTGACACTAAAAGCTAATTACATTGCTTAGGCAGGTAAAGAGGATCCCATCTCCAACATGAAGGAGGAAGAAATTGCTTGATTAAAAACCAAACAAATTGTGATGCCCAACAATAAGAAACTGCTTTCAGGCAGCATGCAATAATATGTCAGACAGGATGTACTTGTTAATACAAGTTATCCTGCTTCATAGGTACTAATAGACTTAATTCCCTTCTTTTGAAGAAGGTAACTTTTGAACATAAGAACATAGGAAGCTGTCTTATACTGAGTCACTCCATTGGTTCATCTCACTTAGTACTACTAACTCTGACTGGCAGTGTCTGCAGGATCTCAGGAAATAGCCCTACCTGGAGATACTCGGGCTTGAAACTAGGCCATTTTGTATGCAAACTGGCACTCTGTCACTGAGATACAGGATTTCTGAAGATAAAGTTCTGACTTCCTGTTGCCTTTGTTCATCGAATGAGTTCCTGATGGCCTTCCTCCCTCTTTGGTCGGCAAGATGGTTGGCTGATGGGGTTTTGACTTGTTTTTAATATGTGTATATTATTGTATTGTGTTTGATTTTATTGTAATGTTCACCGCCCTGATCGATGGAAGGGCAGTATATAAATAAATTTTTTATTATTATTATTTTATTTATCGAAAACCATCTTGCAGGTGCCTGTTGCATTGTGTTGAAAATCCCCAGTATAAATTGTGAAATGGGAATCATAGAATCTTAGGGACCACAAAGACCACCTAGTCAAACCCTCTGCTATACAGGAATGCACAACTAAAGCACTCTGGAAAGATGCCAATCCAACTTCATTTGAATGATCTCCACCCCACCCCACCCCAGGCACTCTATTCCACTGTTGATTAGTTCTTACAATAAAGAAGTTCTTCCGGATGTTTAGGTGGAATCTCTTTTCTTGTAATTTGAACCCATTGGTTGGTGTTCTATTCTTAGCAACAGCAGAGGACAAGCTTGCTCCAACTTCTACCTGACATCCCTTTAGATATTTAGATAGATAGTTTGTTGTGGTACCAGAGCTGTCATAAATGTACAGTTCCCCGAATTCTACAGCACTGAGCCATGGCAGTTAAAGTGAGGTCATCCTAGATTATTTCTGCATTGTTGATGCAGCCTAAATTTTAGTTACTGAGAGTAAGAGATTTAAGCTTTAAAATATATTGGTAGTTTTTGACCTTACTCACCATGGGAATGCAGTCCTCAGGAATTTATTGGGAATAGCTGAGCAGGGATTGGAACCCTACTCCCGGAGTCTTAGTCCGGCACTGAAACCACTATACCACTCTGGCTCAAGAGATTTATTATGGCTGAAGTAATAATAAACTAGTAAAATCTAGTAAAAGCATTTTTGCTTATGCAAACGGGCTTGTTCTCTTTCCAGCTATCAGGAAGGAAAAGAACTCCATGGGATCTGTGCGCATGTGTGGGGGAACGGGATCACAGCTAGTCCCTTTAAATGACAGCAATAAACCATTTTTAATGTTTCATTACCAATGTAGGTCACAACTCAACCAAACTTAAGAGCTTATAAATCATATTGATTTTTAGTGCAAGAGCAAAGTACATGCTTAAATCTCTTCCACTGAAATATGAGGCTGAAAAATGCTTGCTGTTGGCTAGCCCAGGGAGTTAATGTTTTCTATGTCCCTTTCAATATCTGTAGTACAACACTTTCAATGATTTAGGTATTACACCCATGTATCAATCATCATTCACCAAGAACAGCAAAACAATAACTTATATTTCTTTCTACCCTCTTCCTTTTTTTGTTTTACAGGCCCATTTGTGACACGTTTGATTATTCGAACTTCAAGCAGTGAAGGCTTAGATTTAAAGTTTGAATGCTTTCTGCCTGAAGGAGCTGTGAAAGAAAAGGTGAAAGAGGTAGAAAAAGAAGAGAAAAAAGAAGAAGAAAGTGATGATGAAAGAGAAATGCAAGAGTCCAGATAATCTAAGTTTTGCATTAATGTCCTTGTTTATACCAAACCCTTAGAAGAATCACTTGACTGTGACTGCTTACATTATTTTTTCCATGGGACATGGAGCTATGAAAGACCTTGGACTTGTTCTCCTTTCAGGCCAAGCAATTAATAAAGGACACAGAGAAAGTTTGGGTTTAATATCCAGTCTTGAAAGAGAGCCTACTCCAATATTTCAGGTAGTAATTAGTTATGAAAATGATCTGCACTGCAACATCCTTCCCAGTTCATTAAAAAGTACTGGAATTACCTTAAAGTACATGAAGCTGTTACCCTGAATGAAAAGTCTATGATCAGTTGGTATGTGTGTATCTTGGGAAAAGACCAAATTCCTGAGGCAAGAGAATGCAAAAGCTCTTGTCTCCATCTTTTATTGTTGCTTTAATATCTCCGTTTGTTTAATCAATGTAAGAATTGGTTATATTATTCCAAAATCTTGGTTCTAAGAGTATAGTATTGTGTGAAACAAGATCAGCTGCTTCTACAGTGGCTTTGTTTTTGTATCTTTGATTAAGCATAGAGTAATTAGATTATTTGCCAGATTACTTTTAATAGATTTTGCTCAGCTTCTCATTCTGAGGTAGCTGAACAAAGCCTTGATATCTAAGCACTCCCATACAGCAGTGGTCTAGAGCAGTGCATCTCAAGTTATCTGATGGGGACTGGCATCATGTCAAGACAAATATATTTGTCTCCATTGGTTATGATTGTTTCTTTCATTCCTGGAGGGAATGGCATCTGTCCATGTACCTCCACTTTGAGTAGCCCTAATCTACTGCTGGCCTCTGATATTTAGTGGCCACATTCAGTGTATACCTGGAGATTGCAGGTCAGATCCTTTCTCGGTCCATAAATGGGATGGCTTGGACAAACCATGGTTTCTTAGCCTTATGTAAAATGAGGGCAAAGTATTAAGTTATCTAAAACAGAGAGCAGTGCTAATTGTCAGGTTCTCTGTCTCCAAGCCATTGCAAAGCTTGGGCAGGGGTCAAACCAGAGGTATGAAGCAGCAGGTAAGTAGGCTAGACATAAGCTGAAGCAACATTCACACGATTCAGGGCATGGCAAGATACCGCCAGTTGAATAGACTAGTTAAAAAAATTTAGAAAAGAGTTGAGTGATTGGAGATAGACAGTTGGAACATGGGAAGATTGAACACTATGTCAAGTGATGCAACGACAATAGTACACTGATGTCAAGATGGGACCAGTTTGCAAGGCTGGAGGTAGCTGAGGGTGGGGACACTTTAAGCAATGCCATCTCATAGTTTTTGCTTTCTCATTCATTTAACAAAGCTGCTAGACTGAGAGAATGGTTTGAATTTGGGCACTGTAGAGCCTAGAATTGGGTTAAGATTAATTCTTTTAGCTCTCCAGATTTGAAGAATTCTGGCTAGACATGTCACTTGGCTTGAAATGCTTGCAGTTCCTGCCTCTCGTCTGCAGATGGGAAGAAGGGAATTTGCACCTTTACTGCAGATCTGGTTAAAGGCCCATGGTGTTCGATGCTGTCATCATTGTATGTTCCCTTCTTTTCAACAGGCACTCTTGCAGGACTACGGCCCTTCTACCCATTGAAATTAGAGGGAAAATACTTGTAGTACTGCCTGAATGTTTGCCTTTTGTGCGTTGAAAGTGCCACACAGTTGAGTCTCAGTCATCACCCTGCCCGAAATTTGGGGAAAGATTGTGGTAAATGTTTCTAAATAATTTTTATTTGAAACCACAATCCTCTAGAGCCAGCACTGATATTTTTTCGATATTCAGAACAGGATGGACTTAGATTGTTCTGCTATAGCTCTTGAGTGTAACGGACGAGTAAACGGTGGCTGTGATGAAATGTTTGCTTTTTGTCTAGTCTTTCCTTTGGTTGTGCTGAGTCAGAGATATAAATTGGAGCAATTGTTTATTTTAAATGTTAACATGACATTCTGTTAAAAGAAGAGCAATTGTGTGGATGCTCCCAAAGTCCCCACGTTGACAGTTTAGATGGGGAAATCTATTGCTGGCAGTGTGACTTCTGTAATAGCAGATCTCACCTGGGTTTTGCATTTGGGTAAGTTCCATCCAACAGTCTCTACTATTAAACCAGCTTCTCTTTTCTGAATAGTGCCACATTTGTTGTTTTAAATACTTCATCACAGTTGGAAACCTTAGCCTTAAAAAGGTTAAAAACCTATCAGATGTCATTTCTAGAACTAACAGGATGGAAGGAATGCCCTAGAGATGGATAAGAAGTTGCGCCAGGGATGACAACTTCTCTATGGCTGAGAAGAGCAAGCTACCAAGTGCCACGATTGCTGTTAATAATTATAATTGGTCCCAAATTGTGCTGTGAAATGGGTGGCACAGAAAATATAACTAGTCCTGTTAATTTGTATTTGTTACTTATTTTTTTCTGAGCTCATTTGTGGGTATTAAGGGAAAATGGGAAGATTTGAGTTGCCATCGCTTTGATTCCAGCAGATACATTCACTCTAATGGTAGCAGTATTCAAAGACCTAGCCATGTTAGTCTGTTTCAGCATAAAAAGACATACAGGAATCCTCTAGCAGTTTTGAAACTGAGAAAAAACAATTTCTAGGATAAGCTTTCATGGACGCCAACCTACTTCGTCGGATGCAGAATGCCACTCTTCATTCACACATATGGGCCTCATTGTATTCTGCCAAAAGGGAAGGAAGAAAATTGAGCAACTGGAGCCCCATTTTTTATTTTAGTTTTTAAAGAAAGAAAGCAAAAAGGCTTGTGCTACAACCTGTTAAACTTAGAGGATTGAAAGCATACTGGCCAACATTTCACAGATGAAAACCAGGATGCATGTGGTCAAGGAACATCTTGAGTGTGCTCAAGATTGCAAAAGTTACTAATGAAGAACACACAAACTCAGGGATACTGCAGCAGTTTGCTTTTGCCTAAGCATACAGGGAAGCATACCAAAATTTGCCTCTCTCCCTCCTGCTGGTTGCAAATTACAAATTGAGAAAGTGGGATGTTTGAAAGGCAGATGAAAAAGTGGCTTGACAAGAGGATTAATTGAAACTGTCCCTCCCAAATCAGGACAGTTGGAGGGTATATGAGGAGCAGCCATGCGGCAAGGGAGAATGGTCTGTGATGTTTTGTTTCCTGACCATTTTGTGGGGTATGGAGTTGTGTCTGCCTACAAACAAAATCTTAACATTTTTAGTACAGTTGGCCCTTGGTATTCACAAATATTTTTATCCATGGATTCCACCAAATGCACACACACATATATTCTAATGAGCAAATCTTGATTTTTCCATTTTATATAAGGGACAACATATTACTATTTAATTGGATTTGAGCATCCACTTGCTGAGGAATTTCGGTGTGAAAAAAGTGTAATGAAATACTGTTGCCACCAGATGGTACCCATCCTCTACATAGTACTGCTTTTTCCCCTCTCATTAGCATTTAACCACATAGAATTCACTGATGTCATGAAAAACTCAAACAGTTAAATAATTAAAACCAAATCAGTGGAAGATCAGTGGTGCAAGATGGACATTGTTCTGCTCAAGAAGACAGCATTTGGAATGTGTGCGTTGTTCTCAAAGCTATGCATGTCTAGTATAACGTAGTCCAGAATTGACTAGTGGTTGCAGAGTTCAGCATTTGCAAATGTTTCATTTCTTTTTTCTTTTTATTCCACAAAACACACACACACACACACATATAAACAAAAAATAAAGTATGCCTCGAAGCTACAAATTGTCAAATTGGAAAAGACCTAACTAATTACGGAAAGATATTGTTATCTTTACATTTATATGTGGGAATGGGCTTTAATGTATGCAGTTTTATACTGTATTTTTTTATTTGCTATATTTAATTGCTTTTATTGTGATATATTTTTAAAAAGTTTTTATTTGTGAGCTGCCTTGGGTGCATTCCTGGGAGAAAGGTGGCATAAAAATGAAGTAAGTAAATAAATAAATATACTTCTCATCCAATCTCATTTCATGTCTTGATTTCCATTACATTTCTCATATTCTGTATTGCTTTTCCTGCTATTTCTCCCTCTATTTCTTTTCTCTTCTTTTTCTTACCCCTTCCAACACTCCTCTATTCCTTATTTTATCGCCTTCATTTTATTGTTGTTGTTATTATTAATTATATTTATTTATATCCCACCCTTTCTCCAAAACTGGGAATCAGAGGGGCTTACAAAAGTAAAAAATGATACAATTAAAAGCATACAAAAATGGAACATTAAAATATAATGAAATTATTTAAGAATTTAATAATTGGTATAGATATACTATTGGTATATCTTTTCTATCTTATGTATTATGTACATTTGGCCACATATTTTCCCAATGATCTCTGACTCATGTCATTCTTCTACTTTTTTGATGATTTGCTTTTTTAACCAATAGGTCAATCTATCCATTTGCATCATGTCGTTCTAAACATTAAGGTTTCTAGTCCTCAAGGGTTACCAATATATCCTCAAAGCGTGATGATAACAAACCAGAAATCTTATGTGTATGTGTGTGCAAGAGTAGGAAGTAAAGGTGTCAAGTCAAAAAGCTATCATTGACCTATTTCCATTATTGGTATGCAACATGAAATGTTTATGTATATGACTGAAAACACTAAGGCAACTGATATAGTGAACAGGAAAAGATGGTAATGGATTGCAAAAGGAGAAGAAACAACTATGCAAAACATAAGAGATCCAGTACTTAATACTGTCTGCTTATAGGTGGCAGACCGGGAAAAATTTCTGCCTGAGGCCTTTGGGGGATATTAACATGTCTGATCAGACTGGATGTCCTAATGATCTTGAGTTTATCTCAGGCAGCTTCGCTACTGGAATTATGCACAAAGTAAACTAGTTCAGTGACGTAAACTACACGGCTTCTAAATAAATACAAATAAGACCCATTATGATGTAGTGGTTTGAGCGGTGGGCTGTTGCTTGTTTGTTGTTGTGTCTCTTCAAGTTGTTTCTGATTTATGGTGACTCTAAGGTGAGTATCATGGCATTTTCTCGGCAAGTTTCTTCAGAGGGTTTTTGCCCAGGACATCCTGGCCCTAAACAAGGCATTTACTGTGACCTGTCTTGTTGTGTGCCTTCCTTTTGCCATTCTCTGAGGCTGAGAGAGTGTGACTTGCCCAAGGGCATGCAGTGGGCTCCATTGGCTGAGCAAGGATTTGAACCCTGGTTTCCAGTTGTAGTCCAACATTCAAACCACTACACTATGCTGGCTCTTGGTTATGGCTTTTATGGCTCAGGTCCAGGCTATCAGCAGACTTAACTGTTTTAATCAGAATTGTTTTAATATTGTCAATAATTTAATTATATTTTAATTTTAATCCGTGCTCAGCCTGGAAACCCACTGATTCACTTTAGGGTCACTATAAGTCAGAAATGACTTGAAGGCACACAACAAGAAGACAGATCACAGTAAATGCCTTGTTTAGGACCAGGATGTCCTGGGTTCAAATCTTCAATCATGAAATTCTCTGGCCAGTTTCTCAGTTTATTCAAGGGTTTACTCAGTTTACTCATAGGGTTGTTGCAGTGATAAAATAGCAACAATTAATGTGACTTTCCTCTGCTTGTAATCTCTGCTCCCCAAAAAGTTCTTCTGAGTAATTAACTATTTTGGTTTAACTTTTTTTCAGTTAAAAAAATAAAATTATCTTGCAGCCACCAGATGTTACATTAGAATTGGCCTTGGGCTGACCCTTGGTTCTGAGAACATGAGTTTGTCAAATGTATAGCAGCCTCTAAATTTATGCCTGTCCAAGCTACCCTACATTTGGGACTTCTAATCTATTAATACTGCTTTTTAAAAAGACCGAATCAGATTACAACTGCTAAGGTCAAGCCTCGTCTTTGGAGCAAAAACTACACACACTTGTTCCAAGCGATCTGTCAAAGAGGGGAAAATTGCATAGCAGATGGGGGAAGTTCTCTTTATTTTTAATGGGGCAAAAGGAATTTATGTAAACGGGTCTGACTCTTCGACTATTTCCTACACGATGATCACTCGAACCTTTAAAATGACTATTAATATATATTTCTTCTGGACAGCCATTACATTTCAGCTGAACAAGTGATTAGGAAAAATAGTTGCGCAACTCAGATTTCCAAAGGACAACACGTGGGCTAGATTTTTAGTTTCTCATCCCAGATACCAACACAGAGAGACCATTTTTCAATGAACCTGTTGAATTTTTGCTTTCTTCTTCTCAGCTTCCCATCGTTTGTCATCACACTGGCATCCTGAATTTTAGCAATAGCCATATATTCATTGAAACCTCCCAGGACTGTCTTGCACTGACCATTAAGTTGTCACTATGGAACAAAGAACCCTCGGAGGGAAATTAATATAAAAGACTGTGGCTGAATTAAACTTCATCACTAGGGTCCACTCCATCACCAGAGACTCAGATTGGGATGAAGAGTTCTTATCACACTATGGCTGAGATACTCCATCTAGCAGGAGTAGCGTAATAGTCTACCTGTGTGCATTTTTGTTTTGGCCAGGGCACAAGGGGCTGTCCTGTAGCTCTTCTACTACAGTTGGCCCTCCATATCCACAGATTCGGAATCCATGGATTCAACCATCCATGGTTGAAAGTACTTATTTTTTACCATCCCATAAGCAAATCTTGATTTTGTCATTTTCTATACGGGACACATTTTTGAGTGAGTTGGATGCCCCCAAGTTGTTTTCAATTTAGGATGACCTTAAAGCAACCCTATCATGGGGTTTTCTTGGCAAGATTTATTCACAGGAGGATTGTCATTGACTTGCCCAAGGTCACCAGTGGGTTTCATGGTCAAGTGGGAATCGAAGACTGGTCTCCAGAGTTGTAGTCCAATGCTCAAAACACTGTACCACACTAGCTCTCACCATTTTACTATGTCTTTGTACAGTGGGCCCAGGAATTCCTAACCTTTATGGGTCAGAATGAACTGCTAAAGCCTTTCCTGAAAAGAGAAGGGGAAGGTATTTCAGAAAGCTCTAGCTGCGTACCTTCCATTCCATGCTCAAAATTCATACAGGAAACACTATCCAGGCCATAGCAATGATAACATGTTCTCCCTATATATAAAGAGAAGGATTAGTTTTCCTGTTTCCAAACAATTGGAATTAAGACCCCCTTCAACAGCTGCCTGTCACTTATTTTTAAATCTACTGTACAAAGTGAAAAGCAATGCCTTAAGATCCATTCAGAATGTTCATTCAAAGTCTGCAAGATAAATGCAAATCACTGTCTCAAGATCATTGAAACTGAATACTTTTATTTTCTTCTCCTGACCTAAAGAATATTTCTAGTTAACATTCTAATAATAGCCCAGTGCCCCGTGTCTTGCATGAGACGCATTGCTCATGACCCAGTTCTAGTAGCAGAGTTTAGAAAGGTAATTTTGGGGGGACTGGAAATTCCCAGTATCCCTAGCCAAAAATAACAGCAAAACCCATATTTTTTTGCTACTGCTACTGCCATAACTCCATCACAAATTAACTGAACCAGGGTAATATGTGGCCAGCTGGCCACTTCTGGACCATCTTTGATATAATACCTGCTGAATTATCTCTATCAACTCGACAGTGGACCCTTGATATTTGCTGGGGTTTGGTTCCAGGACTCCTGTGGATACCAAAATCAGTGGATGCTCAAGTCCCATTAAATATAGTGGCAAAATAAAATGGTTTCCCTTATACAAAATGGTAAAATCAAGGTTTGCTTTTTTGGAATTTATATATTTTTGGAACATTTTCATGCCGTGGGTGCTTGAATCCATGGATAAAGAATCTGTGGATATTGAGGGATGACTGTATTTGAATACAATGCAACACGGCTATGACGGATAAACATCACTGGCCATTTTCTGAAACCAGGGTTTTGGAAGCCTCTCATTGTCAATAGCTAGAGCTCTCTGTCCTTTCCGGATCAACTCCTTGCTGTCAACTACCAGTTTCCCTGCCCTGAATAGTAACAGCAGGAGGAGGAATAACAGTTTCTGCTTATATACCCTTCAAGATGTCACAGATGAAAACAGGGAGATGTGTGGCCAAGCAATATCACGGTGTGGTTAGGATGGCAGATGTTAATAATAAGGGGAAATGCACAAGCTAGAAGAGGCTGCAGCAGATAGTTGTTGCCTGAACCTAATGAGAAGGGCAAGATGCTCCCTCCCTTATCTCCCCAGTGAGTTAACTGAGTACAAGCTATGTTTTCATTTGGAACTCAGTTTGCAGCAAATGAATCTGAGGACAAAGGGGGAAAGTGGAAGGGCAACAGTACACGAACAAGGGATATAGAGCACAAGTTGAATATGGATCAACAGTGTGATGTAGCAGTTAAGAAAGTCAATGCAATCCTTGACTGCATTAAGAGAAGTATAGTTTCTAGACTGAGGAAAGTTAACAGTACCACTCCATTCTGCTTTGCTCAGACCTCACCTGGAATACTGTGTCCAGTTCTGGCCATCACAATTCAAGAGGAATATTGACAAGCTGGAGCGTGTCCCAAGGAGGGCAACCAAAATGGTGAAAGGTCTGGAAACCATGCCCTATGAGAAGTGACTTAGAGAGTTGGGTATGTTTAGCCTGGAGAAGAGATGGTCAAGAGGTGATATGATAGCCCTGTTTAAGTATTTGAAAGGATGTCATATTGAGGCTGGAGCAAACTTGTTTTCTGCTGCCCCAGAGACTAGGACACAAAGCAATGGATTCAAACTACAGAGAAAGAGATTCCACCTAAACAATAGGAAGGTAAGACCTGTTCAACAGTGGAGTATGCTGCCTTGGAGTGTGATTGAGTCTCATTCTTTGGTGGTTTTTAAACAGAACCTGGATGGCCATCTGTTGGGGGTGCGTTGATTGTGAGTTCCTGCATGACAGGGGATTGGTCTGGATGGGCCTTGGTTCTCTTCCAACTCCTGTGTTGGAACTGATACTGTCTGAATTTTCCTCACACGCCTCACATAGCAGTGTTTTTAGCCTGCAGCCTATATAATCAGACGGCGGTTTGCAGAGAAGAATGAACAAAGACCCTGCAGAAAGACTCCTTATATTCACTCATTAAGTTTATATTGTTGAATGTCTGCCTGTGAGTGTACTGTGTGTTTCCGTTTGCACCCAACTTTTGATGGGTTGATCCACAGCTTGCAAATCTCAACAGTGAACAGCTTTTTTTCTTTTCTTTTTTTTCACTTTGAAGTTTCCTGTGCCAAAATAATTAAGCAAAAAATACTGAGTAAGGGAAACTTCACAGATTAATTAATGGCTGATAGTAATGCTGGAAAAGAATTGTACTCCAGACAAAAGGGGAATGATTGGCTTTGACCAGCTCTGGGCAAAGTGCTGAATAAGGCCCTTTTGTGAGAGCGGAAGTTCTGGCTCATTGAAAGCGATCACCTACCTGGCTGACATTTCCCAAAAATAAATAAATAAAAGAGGTTTTATGTGTTGCGCTTACATTGTTTGCTGCTGATAATGTATCGATCTGGGTATTACAAGAGAGCTGTGTACATGTTTATAGGCCTGGTTTCTGCTTCTTTAAGCTCTTAAAATAACTTTGTGTAAATAAAAAGAGCTTATAAGTGAGAGCTGCATATGTTCAAGGTTTCAGCCAACCATTTCTTGCAAGCACAATATTCCACATTCACTTCTAACCATATATATTTTTGCATGTTTATGTGTCTTCAAGTCACCTGTCAGTTTATGGCAACTCCAGGATTTTCATACAATTTTCTTAGGCAAGAAATACTCAGAGGTGGTTCTGTCAGTTCCTTCCTCTGAAATATAGCCTGGTACTGTTTGGCGGTCTCCCATGCAAGTACTAACCAGGGCTGACCAAGATCAAACAGGTATAAGCTCCAATATTTTACAAATTAACACCAGGACACATTTGTCCAAGCAACATCAGAGTGTGGTTAAGGTGGCAAATGTTACTAAGGAGGAAGATCACAAAAGTTAAGAGAGGCTGTAGCAGATTGCTTTTGCCTAATGCTACAGGGAAATGCAAGATTCTTCTTCTTCCTGCTAAAGTAACTGAGTGCAAGCTGCTCCTGCACTTTAAACTCAGTTTGCAGCAACTGAAATAAGGTGAGAACAAAGGGGAAAGTCAGAGAAGGAGAGAGAAACTGGGACATTTTAAAAGCAGCAGAAAAAGTGGGTTGGCAAAGGATTAATCAGGCCTTTCCCTGCCAAATCAGGACAGTTGGATGATATATAACCCTGTCTTCTACTTTTCTACAGCATACCATGGATATTCATTTTCCACACTCTAAGATTTTTAAAAATAACGTTTTGTATGTTTGCAAACCTTGGGATTGCTTTGAATTTTTTGAACCGGCTTGTATTGACGGCGTGGCACAGTGGTTTGAGTGTTGGACTATTACTCTGGAGACCAGGGTTCGATTCTCAGCTCGGCCATTAAACTGGGTGATCTTGGGAAAGTCACATGCTCTCAGCCACAGGGGAAGGCAAATCTTGCCAAGATAACCCCATGATAGGGTCACCTTAGGGTGGCCATAAGTCAGAAACGACTTGAAAGCACATATAGCAACAAAAGCTTGGAAAACTTACTTTGAGGGCTACAGCTTTCCAGAACAGCTAAACCAGCATGACCAGTGGCTTTGCTGACTAGGACATTTTGGGAACTGTAGCCTTCTCCCCCACCAAAACAATACCCAAACCAAACAAAACTCTGGGTAGAGATGGTTTGCATACATTGTTCCACTCCAGATGGTCTGCCCAGTGAGTTTCCATGGCCAAGCCGGGAATTAAACCCCACTGTGAAAGTAAGGCGGGATATAAATCCTGGAAATAATAAATAAAAATAAAACCCTGATCTCCAGGTTTGTAGTCCAGCACTCAAAGCACTATAGCTCACTTTCTCTTCCTTCAATCGTACACCTTAAAAAACAATAATGCTGATGCAGCAGTAAAGTAAAGAAACAAAAACAGTATGGCGATGGCATCATTGCTGGTGTTTCCTCCTGCCTCCCCCCATTGCTGAATCATCCTATTTAAGGCAAATGTTATCATCGCTTTTAATTGTTTGGGTAGGAGCCAAACTAGAAATGACACAAAATTTGTCACTTGCATCCATGTCAGATTTTCAGTAGCAGCAGCGGTGGTAACAACAGTGCCAGGCATTGGAGGGATTACCACTGGGACTATAGAGTGCAGATGAAAAGGTTTAACACTTCCCTCTCTACAATGGATGTTGGTGTTAGATAATGAATTTGCTGGGTTTTTGTCTGAATTTTAAAAGTCTTCTAATAGACTGGATCCTATCTGACTTATTTCTGTACCCTTTAAATTTTGGACAAAAACCCAAAGTGGATTCATTGCCCACGCTGGCATAGGGGTCACCAGCCTCAATTGTTATCTTAACACAACCTCAATTAAAATGCTCTCTTAGCTATTAGTCCTTCAGGGAAAGCTAACATTTGTATCACTTTTATTAGGATTGTGGTGGGGACGAAAGTGTGAAGATTTCATCTCCTTCTGGTGTGCGTTGCACTGTAGAAATAATGCAAGTTAACACCACTTTTAAGTGTTGTAGCTCCAGTCTATGGAATCCCGGGATTTGTAGTTTTATAAGGTCTTTAACACCACTTTTAAGTGTTGTAGCTGCAGTCTATGGAATCCCGGTACAGTATTTGTAGTTTTATAAGGTCTTTAGCTTTCTCTGCCAAAGAGAAATGTTTTGAGCATTGGACTATGATGCTGGAGACCAGGGTTCGATTTCCAGCTTGGCCATGAAACCCACTGGGTGATGTTGGGCAAAGTCACACTCTCTCAACCTCAGAGGTTGGCAATGCCAAACCTCCTCTGAAGAAATCTTGCCAGGAAAAGCCCATGATAGGGTTGCCATAAGTCAGAAACGACTTGAAGGCACAGAACAACAACAACTACAAATCCCTGGATTCTGTAAGATGAAGCCATAGCAGTGTCAAACTGCATTATTTCTACAGTATAGATGCACACTTAAAAGGTTTTTTTAAAAGCTTGGTTCTGCACTGCAGAATTAATGCAGTTTAACACTGCTTTAACTTCCATGGCTCAGTGCTATGGAATTCTGGGTTTTGTAGTGTTGTCAGATATTTAGCCTTCTCTGCCAGAGAGCTCTTGTGCCACAACAAACTACAAATCCCAGGAATCCATAGGATGGAGCCAGAACAGTTAAAGTGGTGTCAAACTGCATTAAATCTGCAAAGTGGCAGCAGCCATACTTGCTAATGTACCTCTACTCTGGTTAAAAAGACCCCAAAGTCCAAGATTTTCTTCCCATTATTTTAAATTTTACTTTAGAGATCTGTACACATTTTGTTAACGTCAGAATATTTTCTGTCAGCTCCAGGTTCAATCAGACACTTTTCATACCTGCTTCCTGGGTCAGTATATTTTAACCCAGTATAAAAATGGAAAGAAAAGGAACAAAATCTTAGTACTTTTCAATCAGTCTGAATAGGCTGCTAATGCCTTATGTTGTTTTTCACCACTTGTTTTTTACTATTTGGGTTTGCCAGTTCTAATCACATACTATTTTAAGTGAGAACTGAAGAATGAAGCAATCTTTCAGAGTATTTTGGAATACCTTGAAAATACAAGCAAGCTTTTGTTCTTGTTCAGGACCTAGCTTGTTATAGGTGCCTATTAATAATAAACTGGAAACCTGGAGCCAAATAGTTGGCTGCTTTGCTCAAACCAATACGCAAGATTCGTTCTCCTCTTCCCAATCCTGCTATTCTTAGGACTTTGTCACACCAGCCTGCTATCTTGCCACAATCGCACTAATTTAAGAATTAAAAGCACAGAGGTTTGGCATAATTTTTCATCATACTTTCCCCCATGACATGCTTTGGTGATCCATGGCTGCATGCTTTGTTTTCCACATTGCCAAATAGCACGTTTCAGGAGGAAAATCAGGAACGAGCGATTGTGGCTGCCAACTGTATCCTGAAGCTGGCTGCTGTGTGAACGTGCACATACATTAAACGATTGTCTGCGGAGCGGACCTGTCATGGAAGGGACCTATTGCATGAAGTCAGAAATGGAATAGAAGCAAGACTGAGAGCCTATTGATGGGCTTTACCCATCAAAGAAAAGGTGCACTATAGTACTGAATAGAAGGCAAGGCATCAGCAGGACAGATATAACATCATGTGATTAGTGGCCAAAGATGCTTTTATCCTGTTAAAATTTCACTTTTATAGCCTCTTGTGATAATGTTCTTCTCTGCAGGGCCTGTGGCATGTTTGTAAGCCTAGCAAAACTGACAGCTGGCCTGCAACACATCTCCATTAGTTCTGTTCTCTGGACAACTGAAATGTTTCTGATTATTCTGTGCCATCACATTAGTTCATCCAAGTGTCAGTGGCTTCATTACCACAAGAAAGACAGCATATATTATCTCCTGTCTTATTCAGTGGTAAAATATACAACTTTCCACCAGGAGGAGTACTCTGACCATGCAGTTACATATTCCTTTTGTACAGCCTATAAAGATCCAAAGTCCCTCTGAAAAATATGTAGGAATTAGTGGAGATCGAAATTATGGGAATTAGGGTTTCCAGCTCAGGATTGTGCCAAAAGAGAGCCAGTGCAGTATAGTGGTTTGAGTGTCAGGCGATGACTTTGGAGACCAGGATTCAATTCCCCGCTCAGCCATGGAAACCCATTTGGTGGCTTTGGGCAAGTGACATGCTCTCAGCCGTAGAAAGTCCCGTGATAGGTTTACCTTAGGATTGCGTAAGTAAGAAATGACTTGAAGGCATACAACAACAACATTCTGAGACAAAACCTGAGACCTAAGGACAGCGCCTGGTGGTGTCATTATGCATTAAGTACCAACCACAGTTGCACGGCTTCTCATTTGAACACACACAGAGACAACATATTTTCCTGGTCAGAAATTAAGATTTAGTTTAAAAGGCTGTTCCCAGATCAAAGTGAAATGAGGGGATTATTCCTTCTCACTTATTTAGGAAGACCAGAATAAGGAACATTTAATGTAGTGTATCTGCTTCTAATCTAGTCAAAAAGTGGATGGAGAGCCTAGCAGAGGGTGAGCATGACTCCATAACTACTGGGAAGGGAAAAGAAAGCTGTAAATTAAGTATCTGCAAGTTGTATTAAGGCCTTGCAATATGTAGCAAGCAGATGCTTTGCTAGTTGAATTGGAGAATTTGTACCCTCATCTTCTGACTAGAGATGATCCACAGAAACTGGAAACTCTAGAGATTGCCTTGAGATCTGACAATCCTAATGGAACCTTAGTTTTATACTATTCCTGGTTTGGTGATGATGATGAAACTAAGAGATATTTCCCTTCTCTCCTATTCACTCTGCATGTACACTTAGCTTTAGGAACTGTAAGTAGCATTTTTGCACACTATCTAACTGTTATTGGATTCTAACCCTTGCATAGCAGCAGAAGACCAGAACTACCATTCACAGCTACAGGGATCAGCCCTGGAGGATGCTCATGCCCACCAAGTATGTTTGGCAGTAGGAGAGGGAATGAGTAAGCTATACAGGTTGAGTCTCCATTATTCAGAATTCTGAAACCCAAAATACTTCAAAATTGTCCACATGGGTGGCTGAGATAGTGATACCTTTGCTTTCTGATGGTTCAGTGTACGCAAACTTTGTTTCATGTAAAAAATTATTTAAAGTATTGTATAAAATTACCTATGTGTATAAGGTATATATGAAACATCAGTGAATTTTGTGTTTAGATTTGGAGTCCCACCTCCAAGATATCTTATTATGTATGTATACATACAGGTATTCCAAAACAAAATAGAAAATTCAAAACATTAAGGGGTGACCTGAAGCCGCCTCTGTCTTCGCCGGATCGGGGCTGTGGCAACTGCACGCCACAGCCCTGAGCTGGCCTTTCCATGGTGTAAAAAGGAGCTGAAAAAGGTGGCTCCTTTTTGCACCGCAGAAAGGGTGCCATTGCCATGGGCCCTGCATTTTTTTGGTGCTCCTTTGGTACTGGGTCATTTGGACGCAGTGGCAGAGAAGCGCCATTATGCCGCCCACTGTGCAGTGGAGTGATTGCCGTCATGCTGGCATGGGGACGGAACTGGAGCATGCCACACTTCCACTCCACTTCGATACCAGCCATTACTGCCGGTCTGTCAAGGCAGTCAGTCTGTACTGTATCACTGTTTGAGACTGTAGAGGCACCCAAGCTACTCATTTTACTGTTCAAGCTGCTGCCAGTCACTTATTATCTCAACTAACACAGAGTAACCTTTGACTCACTTGAATTTTGAACCGCACAAATTGTGTTGTGGAATTGCACATTCCCCCCCCCCCCCAAACTGCACATGCTATATCTAGTTACACATTTTTTTAAAAAACACCTTTATAAAACACAATTTATCATGCTATGTAAATTCTCTCTCTCTCTCTGTCTCTGTCTCTCTCTCTCTCTCTGTGTGAGACAGACAGACAGACAGACAGACAGACAGACAGACAGAGAGAGAGAGATTTTGAAACTGAAACTTGCCAATAATTTTAGCTGCAGGAGTCCAGAGATGCTCAACCTCTGCTTAGCAGCTGTACCAGCCAAAAACGATATGTTGAAATGGAGAGAGAGTATGCCCATTAAAACCTTTCCATACCCTTGCTATAAAATTTCATCCCAAGATACAGTAAATCCATACTAATAACGTTATAATGAAGTGAGTTCCAGCAATTACTCATGAGAAAGCTGGTTCATTTCAGAAGATTTAGAAATCACCACAGAGCAGTGCAGCATGCACATGTTTTAGGAAATTTGACTGCAGTACTGAAGGTCATGGCCAAGGACGCCAGTTTCTCCCATGCTGCTTTAGAACTAACACCATCATGTCAGTTCACCTGCTCGACCTGTATATTTATAAAGAAGTAGCAAAAACAAACAAACAAACAACCATACAGTTGAAGACTATAGCAAAAGAGGAAGAATGCATCCCAGGTGTTTTGATTAAATCAAGGAAACTATAGCCCTGAGTTTGCAAGACCTGACCATGACAGAAACTCTTGGAGGGCTCTAATTCATAAGGTTGCCATAGGTTACAGTTAACTTGATAGTAATTACTCTCCCAAGCCTCCATCACCCCAAAATTTGTTTTTGGCCAATCTTCCCCCCCCCCCCCTTTTTTTTTTTGCCTGAAAAACACTCCAACACCTTCTAAACACAATACTGTAAAACAGTACTACTCAAGATGGCAGTTTGTGGACGAATGTTGGTTTGCAAACCATTGGTTGCTGATCTGTGTCAAATTTCCAGGAAACAATGTGAATAAAATAATAATAATATGAAACAAGTATGACACCAGCTCGTAGCACACTGTGGAAAAGTTGCTAGTTTGTCATATTTGATAGCCTGAGAAGCACTGCAATAAATGTTGTGGAAGTCCCCAGCTTGAAACAACAGGAATCCCTCTCAAAAGGGACTGTTAGTGATGCATCACTTCTCCAAATGGCAACCATGATGGGTCTTGCTCCCGCTCTGGAGGAGCCCAAAGTAATTTGGTGATGTTCTTTGGGCTCTGAAGCATGTGTACCCTAGTTTTATATAAAGAGGGCAGATAATTGGTTGATGGCATCCTCATGCCTAATTCAGTCCTCCTTTTGTCTAATAGAAAGCCAGCTTGACATAGTGGTTTGAGTGTTGGATTACAACTCTGGAGACCAGCGTTTGATTCCCAGCTCAGCCATGAAACCCACTGGCTGGCCTTGGGCAAGTCATATGCTCTCAACCACAGGGAAGGGCAACATTAAACCTCCTCTGAACAAATCTTGTCGAGAAAATCCCATGATAAGATTCTCCCTAGGGTCACCGTTTGTCAGAAACGACTTGAAGGCACACAACAGCAAAAACGAAAGTCTAATGGCTTTTGCTACAGTCTACCTTGGAAGTGGCTGAGGCTGAGAAAGTGGCAAATGCTGAAACATGCTTTTGGGAATGCAGTCCCCACAATATAACAGGATGAGGGGACTGGCTCCGTAAATTGTGATCACTTGCACAGGTTAATCCCAGTTGAAATCCTTTCTTCTTGTTGTTTGTAATTAAAGGCACAGCTAATCTATCATGCTTCCCGTTGACACCCTCTTAAGCTATACCTGGAGCAGACGGACATTAATAACAGTCACACCTCTGATTAGATGCTGCCAGAAGGACATGCAGCCCAGGGACCTATGATTGGAAACCTATTTCAAAGGCAAGGGTGCCATTTTATGCTGCTGGTTTTGTTTTGCTCCCTGTTTGAAAGCCATGAATTAGGAGAAGCACAATTGCCGCTTGTGGCAATGACAGACAAAACGCTTATCTTGAATTACTGTCCTATGCCAAGGAAAACACCCAAACAAAAGAGGATTTTGCTCAGTTTCTAAAGGAACTGCTGTTTGCCTTCCGGTTTAGCAGCCTTTTGCCATTAAAGCCAAACGTCTTTTGCCATTGAAGGGCTTGGCAGGTGAGTCTTAAGTGACATGTTTGCCAGAGGGGAGACATGCATTGGCCATTCTTCCCACACAATTGGCAACAATGACTTCTTGTTCCCTGACCCATTCCTGCTAGTTCTGCTCTTTTCAAAGAAAGTGACACCACCACAATCCAGCACACAGTGCCAAATCTGTCTCTTCCCCAAAATGTATCTGTACGATACATGTTTGCAAAAGTGTATACCTCAAACCCATAGCTTGGAGATGTAATTTTTTGGGGATGAAAATTCCCAGAATCTGATAGTTGGGAGGTATAGTCCAGAAAGAAACTTTTTTCACTCTGCACACACTAACTGTTTAGGTGTGTGACAAGACTGCTGAAGTGCATACCTTCAAATAAATTAAGGTATGAAGCGACTCTTAGGAAAGCTAGAAACAAGGCAGAGGGTACTGAGCAAGCACAGAGGGAAACATTCAGAAACCAAACACTTGTCTTTATTCTGCACCAAGAAAAATTGAATTCTACAGCCTCTATCAATCCTGCAAATGGATAAAATTTGCATTATTCAGTTTTGCATAAACCATTTGGAGGATTTGTAATTATTTTGCATACTTTCTTGTAACATTAATGCACTTTGTTCTTTACTAGTCATGGTGTGTAGGCCTGCACACACATGCAAGGGGCAATATAGGACACTGAAACTTATTCAGTGACCTTCCCAAAGCTCCTTCCACTCTGACTTCTACATTTTCAGCAGAGCTTGGAAAAAAGAGTTTTTTGGACTACAACTCAAAAAAATTCTATATGGAAGTGTGGTGAACTGACCATGCTTACTGCAGAATTTGGGAAATACAAAAGAAAATACTTAAAACTTTAGATTTTAGTAAGCTTTCCTCAGATTTTTCACACATTTTCATAGCTGTAAGAACTAGAAACATCTTCAACCCCCCCCCCCCCCGATATTCCCAGTATGGCAAATGCTGTATCTATGGTGGCTTTCTTACTTTGTCTCTATTTCTGCAGAATTAACAGCATGCCTACAAAAGATCTAAATATGTAAAGGCACCGAAGTCCTAGGAGTTTATCACACTGGGGCTGATTTTGGCATTAATTTCTTCCTCACTTTTGTTCTGTTAAACAGCACCAAACATTGTAACTTTTCCTTTGAAGGGGACTTGCTCTCCAGCCCTGTTATCATTCTGAGCAAGATTAAACATCAATAACATAGGATCAGGCAGCCTTCCAGATGCTGTTGTACTGCAACTCCCAATATTTGTCACAATTGTAGTTTATGTAGACACAGAAACCTTGACTAGATTTCATATTTGGAATTTCATGATACCCAAATTAGCAAATTTTGAAAATTGTGGTACAGACTGTATTATTATTTACTCAACCTCTTATTCTGATGCTAAGGCTGCATCTACACTGCATAATTAATGCAGTTTGATACTGCTTTAACTTCCATGGTTCAGTGCTATGGAATTCTGGAATCTGTAGTTTTGTGAGACATTTAGCCACCTCTGCCAGTGAGCTCTAGTGCCACAGCAAACTACAAATCCCAGGATTCCATAGGATGCAACCATGACAGTTAAAGCATTGTAATCAGTTCTGCAGTGTGACAGCAGCCTAAAACAGAGGTAAAAGGTTAGAGTCCCTAGGTATCCAGGGGGCTCTTGCTGCTTGCAAACCACTTTGACCTTGCTAAACCCTTGATCAGGCAACTAAAGAGGGGACAACATTAATTTTTATATGGTGAGCTTTGATATTGTTCAGAATTAAGACCAGCATGTTGTACAGAATGATACAAAATCAATAGACAATGACAAAAAACAAAACAAACAAAAACAAAAGCCCCATAAATTTGAAATTCAGAATCTTTAAACCATCACGTGAGATTAAAAATGTTCAAAACATGAAATTCATATAATCCATGCAAATACTCCCAATGAACAATACCACAGGACAAAAGCGTAAGAAAAGATATCACCTTTGAAAAACCCAATTCTAATTATTGAAAAGAAAATCAAAACCTGTTTAATTGTTCAAAAACTTCAATTGCCTTTTTGGGGAATGGATTTATTCTCGTAGGAGAGGAAATCTGTCTTCAACAGTGCTTTAATTGCTCCTACTGTTTTCTAAGCAAGCGTTAATTGTTTAATGTTTGTAAAAATGGGTGCTGCTCTTTATTACTGTTACAGTTGCCTCTCCTTTTTATGCCATGAATATTTCCTTCTGGTTGCTAGTGAGTAGCCAACATAACTCATCATGCAAATTGCAATTTGGTTGATAGTTTTGTTCCAGGTGTTGCCTTGGAGAGTAGTGATAAGGCTACACTTCTCGCTTCACCCCACATACCTTTGGAACAACCAGAATTTTTGGATGGAGAGACTTACCTTTTGGACTAAGTGGTTTGAGCATTGGACTATGACTCTGGAGACCAGGGTTTGAATCCCAGCTCAGCCATGAAAACTCATTGGGTGAACCTACACTCTCTCAACCTCAGAGGATGGCAATGTCAAATCCCCTCTGAATAAACTTTCCAAGAAAGCACCATGCTAAGTTCACTTTAGGATTGCCATAAGTCCAAACAACTTGAAAGCACAAAAGAATAAGTACTTGCCTTCATTTTCTCCAGATTCATCTAGCCCAGGAATGGGAACTGTACAACCCTGAGAATTGAACTACAACTCCCAGCAGCCCCAACTAGCAGCTGTGACTGTGAGGAATGCTGGGACCTACAATCCAATACCTCAAAAGCTGTGTGATACGCATGCCTTGCCTAGAGCTTCCCCTGCTAAATTTTAGGCAGCAGGTAATAATAATAATAATAATAATAATAATAATAATAATAATATAGCCCACTTCTCCCCGAAGGATCAAAGTGGGTTACAACCATAAAATAAGACAATAACAATTATAAAACAAACATTAGTAAAAATCACATCATCCCCTTACCCAGTTATTAAGAGCTTAAAACATAATTATAATTACAGTTAAATTATTAAATTAAATATGATTAAGACCAATATATTCTTAGTGATCCATTTTTGTCCATGTAATAAATATTATTGTTTCAGCTGCTGCTGTTTTACTGTTTTTGTCTGCTGCTGTACTGCCATTCTGTTTATTATGTCATTGGTTATTTTTTATTCTTGTGCCCTCTGCTTTTATGCTCATGTTGCTTTTGTTATATATAGCTGCGGAAAACTCATTCATTTAAAAGACTGGATACAAATAACTTTAATAAGAAACTTTTTTAAAATTTAAAAAACAAAAACAATTCATAAATACTAGTTCACCTTTTTTTGGGAGGCCTGTTTACCTTTACAAATATTTTTCAGTTATTTGTAGTGCCTCAGCAAAGATAGGAGTAGAGAGGAAGAAGAATCCATTCTTTTCCAGTTTGCAAAAAGCCATAATGACTGTACTTACCACTGATAACCAGGCAGAAAACTACTGTATTGGAAAGGCTTCCTTAAAGGAACAGGAGTCTTTTCAAAATATGAATATTCAAACACACTATAGGTCACATCAAGTGAGTAACTAACTCCTATTTTTTGCCTTGATTTCTTTTTACTCCATAGTCTATGTACACTGACAGCAGTTCTCTATGTATTTATGAGATGTATTGAAAGTCCTTTAATTTCTTGAAAAATTTAGGTACCATTTTCTAGACCAAAGAAGGAATCCAAATAGAAATTAGGAATAATTTTTGCCAACTATTCATTAGATATAGCTGAAACTAAGCCTTAGGAATTCAAGGCTGGCAGAGGTTCAGTACCTCCTGCCTTGATAATAGATGCCCTGGATTTGCCCTGGCATTCATTTTCCATTAAGCAGCATCTATGCACCACCAGGGAGACCATTATGCCATGGCAATGTGCTTCCATTTCCCTGACATTAGTGCTTAGATGCATTTTTAAAAGAAATGAAAATTCACTTCTTGGCTTTCCCTAGAGAGCTAATGACCGTATTCTTAATATTAAAAAAACAAAAATAACAAAATGGAATGCCTTGGTACAAGAAGAAACAACATTTTATTAAAGCTCAACAGCAGCAAGCAAGAAAATAATTGATTTGTTTATTACACTTGATACTGTTTTAAAAAAACTTCGTCTCCCAAAGAGAAGCAGCTTAGAGCTAGTTTGCAATGCATATTCCACTCCCTGGAATGGAGGTTATATCCGAAAAGCATTTTTTAAGAACCGTGGAGGGACAGATCAAAGCAGGCAGGCAGCTCTGGGTGACTTGAATGTGAAAGAACTGAGGACTGGTTAATTATTACTGTTGTTACCATAGCACCAGTGTGGGCCCCAGACCCAGTCAACAAGACCATGTCTACAAATGCACAGCAGTGGACTCTTTGGACCATGCTAACCTACGGTAGACGTTGCCATCAGTTTCTTGCTCATAGACTTCTGGGATTGTGGGATGCAGCTCTTTATAGAATTAGGAAGACCATGGAGGTGGATGTTAAGTCCTTGTTGTTGTTGTGTGTCAACTTGTTTCCGACTTATGGTGACCCTTAGATGAATCTTTCATGGGTTTTCTTAGTAAGATTTGTTCAGAGGTTTTGCCACTACCTTCCTCTGAGGCTGTGTGAGTTGTTCAAGATCAGCCCATGGGTTTCCATGGCAGAGTGGGATTTGAACCCTGGTTTCCTAGAGTCCTAGTCCAATACTCGAGCCAATGCACAACACCATTCACATAATCATTGACTCAAGTACAATGCTTCTACACTGTGGAGCAAGCTCCTTCAGTTGGTCTGTCTGCAGGTGATGGGTGATATCATTCCTGATGTTTTGCCAGCATCTGTGGCTGGCATCTTGCTGTGCAAGGGAGCTGCAGCAGACAAACAGATCGGGCATCAGCTGCCACAGCAGCAGCCCCAGAGGCCCTGATCTGCCGCTTCCCCACTTCATGCCCCAAGGTCACCCCAACAGCAGCTGGGAAAGGGAGGAAGGGGCCGCTTGGCCCCTTTCTCTCTGTATCGCTGGTGCAGCTGTTTAAAGGCAATACGCTTTTGGAGCTCCTTTTGCTGCTGCTGAAAGGGCGCCACAAGCGCCCTACAGTGGCGCCATGATGTAACGGCTGCGCCGTGCTGTTTGGACACGGTGCAGCCGTTACGTCAAAATGGTGGCACCCGTGTGAACAGGGCACCACCATGTTGTATGTACTCTGTACGTACTAGAGTTGTGGGCGTCTAAAAGAGACACCCCCAGGCAACCCTAGTACGTACGGAGTATGTACAAAATGGCCCGTCTGGAGAGGGCCATAGTTAAAACATGGAGGTTAGTATGTTGGACTACAGTATCCATCATCCTCAGATACCTCTCTCTGCATGCTAGAACATGCTCCTCCACAAACCAATGTCCTGCACAATCACTCTATGTTAGAGGTATGGGAATTTGTTAGCAAATACATCAGTGAAGAAAAGGTTGCCTAAATGTAGAAAATTCAAAGACCACTGCTCTTGTTGTTGTTGTGTGCCTTTGAAGTTGTTTCTGATTTATGGCAACCCTAAGGCAACCCTGTCACTGGGTTTTCTTGGTAAGAGTTGTTCAGAGGAGGTTTACCCAGAGCTGAGAGCATGTGACTTGCGCAAGGTCACCCAGTGAGTTTCATAGCTGAAATGGAAATTGATGGCTTGTAAATGGAGCAGAGAGGGGAAATGTAGCTTAGAAAGAGAGGGGAAAAGGGGATGGGACACTCCACTAGGCATTTGTAGCTGCTCCAGTGCAATGGTCAATGTCTGGCAGATGTTCACCAGAGTTGCACTGGAGGACCTAGATTCCCAGAGGTGCTCTCTCAGGTAAAAACATAGTGTTTTTTGTTATTTGTGGTTTTTCCACATTCATGGGGGTCCTGTGCCCCTAACCCCAGCGAATGTGGAAGGACAAGTGTATTAGCATGACATTCAGTGGTATATGGGAATTATGATTTAGGAGTAAGATTAGTGCAAAAAAGCATTATTAAGGATCCCATATGGTGTGAAATGGGAGGAGGTCAACAGGGGGATGTGACACCATGAGTTATTGCACCGGGTGACATTAACTCTAGTGAGGCTGCTGGTCATTGAGTTTGCAGAACCTAAGCAGAGTAGTGGAGGATAGAGAGCCATGGAGATGTCTCACCCACAGGGTTGCCATGAGTTGGGATTGACTTGAAGGCAGCTAACACCAACCAATTGTTTTTTGTGGGTTTTTCTGGCTATGCGGCCATGTTCTAGAAGAGTTTGTTCCTGACATTTCACCAGCATCTGTGGCTGGCATCTTCAGAGAATGCTAGTATGGAAGTGAGTGGGGTATATATGTATTTATATATATACTGTATGACCCTGGGTTGGGAGGGTTGATCTCCATGTTAATTTGTCAGAATGCACAGGGAAGCCATTGAAATCCACAAACACCTGGGCAACTTCAACAGGAAAGAAAAAACCCTTGAAGTTAGCTAAGTTTTGCTACCAGCCTGAAAAACACCACTAAAATCAAGACCCAGCAAAATTCAAAGGAAAAAAACCACTTGGGGGGGGGGGTTCCCAGCAGACACTGGATCTAATGAAACAGACACTAATCCTCTTTGCATATCCTCCCACCCTGAGGCCTTGCCAGTCAACAACCGAACAATACACAGATTAACATGGAGATCACTCCTCCTAACCCAGGGTCACACAGTACACACACACACACACACACCTACCTCTCTTCCATGCCAGCATTCTCTGAAGATGCCAGCCACAGATGCTGGCAAAACATCAGGAATAAACTCTGCCAGAACATGGCCACATAGCCCGAAAACCCCACAAAAACTAAGGATGCCGGCCATGAACGCCTTCGACGTCACAACAACCAATTGCTTTGTTCTGTGACAGTCCAGCAGCAGTGAGAAAGGAAAGAAGTCCTGCAACATTTAACTTTCACAATGGCAGCAGCTGCAGCTCCTGGGTGGTGATGGCAGAAGGGGGTGTGTCATGTGTGTGTGCGTGTTTCTCTTTGTGTGTGAGTTTTGTGCAGATGCTGTTGGCTGCATGCTCCCCACCAACAGATGCTCCTCTTTGCTTCTGCTGCCACCTTCCTCCTTTTTGTCTCTTTATGACCACTTTGGACCCGATCTCCAAAAGCAGACAAGTCTAGAGGAGGGAAACTTCTGCAGCATGAATAAGGAGATCAGGTTGCTCCCCCCCCCTCTCTCTCCTTCCACGTGATTCTCTGCAATCTTTGCCAGCAATCTCACAACCTTCCCCTCCTTTTCTTTCTTTCTTGTTGGGTCCATTTTCACGTTGAGAAAGGGAAGAGGACCTCCTTTTTGCTTCAAAAAAGAGCAAGGGGAGGGAGGGGAGGGAAACCCAGGAGACATCTCTCCTTGCTTTTCAGCAGCCTGATTTCATTTCTGAATTAAAAAAAATATTTGGCAGAGTAAGTGTGTCTCCTCCTCCTCCTCCTCCTCATCTTCTAAAAAACCTGCAGCCTGCAATGACTCTCTCTCTCTCTCTGCTTTCAGGACGTATTGCAGAGGGAGCTTTTTGCATAGAGAAGCAAAAAAATCGAAATCCTATCTGTACCTTTCCAGGAGAACTAAGGAGAGACATATGCATTATACACACCTTTTGCAAAAGAGAGAAAAGGAGGCAAGGCAAGGGAAAAAAGGAATAAAATACAAACCACCCCAATATCCAGCTGCCTTCTGCTCTGAAATACTTCTCTTGGTTGGTGAAGGAGGGAAGCAGGTTATAGAAAAGTGAGGAAGGGGTGTTGAGAGGGGGAAAGACTCCAAACTGCAACACTAATCCGGTTTGACACCGCTTTAAGTAGCCATGGCTCCATGCTATGGCATTCTGGGGGTTGTACCTTGCTGGGGGTTTGGAGGACGTTTCCCGGACCCCCCCTTGAAAAAAAGATGGTCTTGAAAAGCAGGGGCTCAAGGGAAAACATGGGGGGGTCCCCTCTTCTTGGCTTTGGCTGAACGGAGGGCGGCGCTGGTCCCTTTCGGAAAAGAGAGGGAAGTTGGCCCCAAAGGCGCGGGCTTGGAAGGGGCAACTGGGCTGGAAAGAGGCAGGGACCCTAGTCCTGGCCCTCCTTCCCTCTGGCTCCTCCGCCCCCGAAGAGGAACCCCCTCAAGCCCTCCCTGCCTCCTCCTCCTCCCTTCCTTGGCGCAGAAAGGGGGACTTTAAGGTCGCCCTCAGGGGAGAAAGAAGCCCCTTCAAGTCCTCCCGGCCTCTTCTCCCTCTTCGTCTTCCTTCGTCTTTTGGCGCAAAAGGGGGCCAGGGCCGGGGGACTTTAAGTTCGCCTTCAGCCCCTGAAGAGAAGAAGCCCCTCAAGCCCTCCCTGCCTTCCCTTCCTCCTCCTCCTCCTCCTCTTTCTCCTTCTTCTCCCTTCTCCTCTCCTTTCTCTCTTTCTCGACTCAAAAAGGGGGACTTTAAGGTCGCCCTCAAGGCCTCCCCAGCTTCTCCTCCTCCTCCTCTTTCTCCTTCTTCCTCCTCCTCCTCCTCTAAAGTCTCTTTGAGGGGGACTTTAAGGTCGCCCCCTGCCCCCTGAAGAGGAGCCCCCTCAAGCCCTGAGGCGCGACCCCTCCCCGCCTCCTCCTCCTTCTCCTCCTCTCCCCCCCCTTTTCTCCTCCTCCTTTTCCTCCTTCCTCTCCTCCTCCTCTTCTTCCAGAGAGAGACCCTCGACTGGCTTGCTTTGGAGAGCCTCGCCAGAAGGAGAAAGAGAAGGAGGAGGAGAGCTCGCCCTCCAAGGATAGATAGATAGAGAGTAACTCTGGAGCAGGAGGCTACTTTCTTTCTTTCTTTCTTTCTTTCCCTCCCTTCCTGTTCTTCTCTCCTCCACCTTGGGTATTCCCTCTCCCTTGTTTCTGCCTTTCCTTTCCTTTCCCCCCTTTCGGTCTCTTCTCTTGACTCAAGAGCTGCTTGTTTTAAAGAGAAGAGGATACCCTTCTTGGGCTTTAATGATTATTGTTTAACTTATTGTTATTACTCTTGGGAAAGAAGAGCCTTCTCTTCCGAGGAAGGATGGCTTCCCCGCCGCCTCTGCTGTTCCTCTGGGCTGCTTTGGCCCTTTGGGCGCCTCAGGCTGAAGGTGAGTGGAGAACTCGAACTCCTCGGGGCTGCAGCCACACTGGAGAGATCGCCCGCTTTGGCACTGCTTGAGCTCTTGGTCTGGCCGAAGGCGATGGGATTCTGGGCCTTGGAGTTTGTTGTGGGCCCAGAGTGGAGCTGACCAACAGCTCGTACTTTCCTAACCTTTCTATGAAGTCTCTGTGCTTGTAGTTTTGCATCCACTGGTTCTTCTTGCCCAGCAGAAGACACTTGAGAGAGTTTGTTCTTGAGAAGGCAGGGAGGCGAGGGGAGATGGATGCAGCAGAGCAGAGCTCAACATGATTCCAAATGGAAAGAGAGGGAAGGAGGAGAGGACTTTGGGGCTCCTGAGGAGCTTCTGCAAGAAGGGTTTCCTCAGTCACTGGGGGGGGGGGATTCCAGATCAGTGGGGATGTGGATCTACACCAGGTTTTTAGGCTGAACTGAGCTGTCAGTGGAGCTCAACTCTCTCCCTGGAGTTTATCAGGGGAGGAATTTCCCTTAATTTCCAATGAAAAGAAAGTGGGGCCAGAACGTGAATCCAAAATGAGTTCGAACTGGCTTCCCATTGCCCGAAAATAGCATGCCATTACGTGAAACCCCATGATTGCGTTCGAATTGCCATTGGATTATACTTCCAATTTCCCTTGTCTGATAAACAAGTATAGGGTTTGAGGTGTGCATGTGTCTATGTGCCTTCAAGTCACCTGTCGACACTATTAACTTAATAGACTTTTCTCAGTATGTAGAGCGATCTTGTAGCACCTTTGAGACAAATCAAAAGAAAGAAGTTGGCAGCATGAGCTTTCATAGACCTGAGCCTACTCCCTCAGATGCATATGGCTTTTCTGAGGCAAGGAATCCTCTGTAGAGGTGGCCTTGCCAGTTCCTGGAATTTGTTGGCAGCCCCCGTTCCAAGTCCTAACCAGGGCTGACCCTACACTTTGGATAGTTCCTTTACATTACAGATAAGAGCATGTATTCACTGCCTGAGTGACATGGAAAGTCACCAACTGTGACTCTATTCCATTTGTGCCCTTGAGAATCCAAAGACAGTGCAATGTTGAAATCATCCCATCTTGGACCAGATGATGTGATGTGACCCAGAGTGATAACTTGCACTGTCTTACCTTTCTTTGCAAAGCAGAACAGTAGCAGGATCTGGTACACTGCTTAGCAAGTTGTGAGAGTGAAGCAGCATTTCCCCTAACCCCTGCAAAACTGCCCCTGCCACATGTGCTGGGAACCAGCAGCTCCCACTATCCCCTCCCCATTGCTGGCTGGAGGTGCTGGGAGTTGTATTCTAACACACCTGGAGGCTACTGTTTTGAAGGGTGCTGGTTGAAGGAGCTCTAGATGTTCTGCTGCCTGAGGCAGAAAAGCAAATTTTGCCCCACACTCCCCACAAAGTCAAGATGCAGAGAAGTTAAGCTGCCCAAGATAACTTAAAATAGTTTTTTTTGGTGGAGTTTTCAGGCTATGTGTCCTGGAAGAGTTTGTTCCTGATGTTTCACCAGCATCTGTGGCTGGCATCTTCAAAGAATTCAGAGATTCTCTGTAGATGTCAGCCACAGAAGCTGAAATATAGCCTACAGCACTTGGTATTCATTGAAGGTCTCCCATCCAAGTACTAACCAGGGCTGCCCATGCTTAGCTTCCAAGATCAGATGGAATCTGGTGCTTTCAGTTTATTATTTTATTAGTGGCATCCATTAGGCAACCAAATACATCCTAGAAACCTGGGAGTATTTTAGGGTAAAGGAGTTCAGATATGCCAGTAAACATGCCAGGTAAATAGCTATTGAGGTTGGAAAACTTAACCTTTTTTGGATAACATTTCCCACAGTTCCCCCAACCTTATGAGAGCTGTAGTCTAGGAAAAGATGATCCCTCCCCTCACAGCTCTTTATAGTCATTACATATTGTATAATTAATTGTAACTCAATATATTTTCTAGTGTCACCCAGTTTGAAAATTGCTATTAAAAATGCCAGATGACGCATGGTGCCTGCCAACATTCACTTCTTGCATTCCCCAGTTCTTTTAATGCACATGTATCCCATGACAAGTTAGAAATGTGTGTATTTCAAAGTTGGCTTGTTTATAGTTTTGTATCTTATATATGAACAGCATGTTTCCAGAGGAAGGCTACCAAAATGGTGAAAGGTCTGGAAACCGTTGAGGAACGGCTTAGGGAGCTGGGTATGTTGAGCCTGGGGAAAAGAAGGTTCAGAGGTGACATGATAGTCTAGTCATGCTTAAATATTTGAAGGGATGTCATATTGAGGGCAGGGCAAGCTTGTTTTCTGCTGTCCCAGAGGCTAGGACATGGAGCAATGGATTAAAACTTACTAAAAGATGGCAGCTAAATATTAGGAAGAACTTTCTGATGGTAAGAGCTATTTGACAGTGGCATATGCTGTCTCAAAGTTAGGTGGAGTTTTCTTCCTTGGAGGTTTCTAAACAGGCTGGATGGCCATCTGTCAGGAGTGCTTTGATTGTGTCTTTCTGCATGGGAGGATTGGACAGAATGGCACTTGTGGCCTCTTCTGACTCTGTGATTCCCATGTGCAGAGAAAAGAGGCGCGCAATAGTGCTCAAGTTCATGAATAGACAACTACAGTACATCGTTGATATACTTGCTGGTTACCTTAAGCCTTTGATACATATTCAGCAGAAAACAGCTACATGAAAATATTTTTCCTTTACACCTGCCAGTTACAACTGCTAATGTTAATGTTTAATAGAGAGAGATCCTAACTGAAAGAAAGAAGTTGGCAGCATGATCTTTTGTAGATTTAAGTCTATTTTCCTCAGATACATTTGAGATGCATCTGATTTGCTCAGATGCATCTGAGGAAGTAGACTGAAGTCTAGGAAAGATCATGGTGCCAACTTCTTTCTTTCAGTTGTCTCAAAGGTGTTACAAGATCTCTCTACATAACTGGTTCTACAGACTAACACAGCTACTGTATAGCTTTGAATTACCGTTTAATGTCAGTAATGTGCTTGATGTAATATAGAACATAGGCATGGCATGTGTAGAGCTATCTGGCATCTCATGTATGCCAGATACCAATTTTTAGACACCTTGTTTGTTTGGAAAATAATTCATCCTGGCACTGTGTGATAAACATTAGAGCTGACATTACTCCACTATGAGCTGTTCTACATCTCCTCCCCCCTCCCCCAATTCTGACTGTTTGCAGAGAGCAGTAAGATTTATTATCGTCTCAGTTGTCTCAGAGCTTTTCTTAAAGGAGACAAGTAAGTGATTGGATGACACAGGAACCTGAGTGTGTAATTGTGCATAACAACTCTTTTCACTTGTTCCCTTTCCTCAGTCACTCATGCTTCAGTTTGTGTTTATTTTTCCTTAAGGGATCACCCACATGTTTGCATCTGGTTCTTGGCCACCAAGCAGAAGGTTGTTTCCACCTCCTTTGGTTGTGTGATTTCTCCAAACCTTGGGGATTGTTGGCTGTGGATATGCTTTCTGTTGTGATTACTCCTGGGATGACTGATTAAAGTAATGGCTGGATGCTGTGGTCAGTCAGACAAGAACATGCTTGACTTGCTGTATAAAAGGAAAAAGTATAGCATGATACAGGTGAACCCTGTGCTTAGATGCTCACAGATAAAAGGAAGTAGTAATCCCACCCTTCTCATCCTACCTTTATCTAAGAGAGGGCATTTGTGAACTTATGCATGACATGGACTAACTAAATAGAAGTTATCCTTGCCCTCTCTCAGAGCACTGGTATTCTATATCTTCAGGTGAACTAATTGCCAGGAGTATGTGTTGCCTGCCTTCAAGTCATTTCAGACTTATAACAACCCTAAGATGAACCTATCACAAGGGTTTCTTGGTAAGCATTTTTTCAGAAGGGGTTTGCCATTGCCTTCCTCTGAGCCTGAGAGAGTGTGAGCTACCCAAGGTTGTCCAGTGCGTTTTCATGGCTGAGTGGGGATTTGAACCCTGATCTCCAGAATCATCATCCCAAGCTCCAACCACTACACCATGCTGGATCTCCTTTTAAATGCCAGGAAGTTCAAGATAAAAAGAATTTGTCCATCTTACAAATAATAGAGTAAGGTGTGGGACACCTTGCTACAACACTAACTTAAGTCCAAAAACACACTGCAGAAATAATCCAGTTGGAGACAACTTTAATTGCCCCAGCACAATGCTCAGGAATTCTGGGAACTGTAGTTTTGTGGGACATTTTGCCTTCTCTGTCAGCTAACTACAGTTCCCAGGATTCCCTAGCACTAAGACAGGGCAGTTCAAGCGGTCTCCCACTGGATTATTCCTGCAGTGTGTTTTGGACCTTAGTTATATTTCAGTTCATGGATGATACGTTAGATTAACCCTGGCTACTAAAAAAATGGGACCTCGCTATTCAGGGATAGTACTGTATGTTTGCGTATGATATCCTGAGGACAAGGTTCGGGTGTTGCTTTTCATGCTCTGCATGTGAGTTCCCAGAAGCAGCTGTCTGGGTACTTTAAGGAAAGAAACAGACTGCTAGACTTGAGTGGCTTTGATCTAATCCAGAAAGGCAGTTCTTATGTTTCATATGCCATGCAACAGCGCATCTGACACCCAATGGATTTAGTACAGCAGTATGAATGTGGCTTGATGGAAATGGATGTTCTCCTGCAATACCCATCAAAAAGCCCTGTGTGCCTTTGTTCTGCTATGGATCTGTTTGCTAATCTCGGCTATCAAAATGTTGTTTTATCCTGTGCATCATTATTACAGTCTTGACACCTGCTCCCACTGTGGGATGGATGGAACAGGGGTTCCTCTAGCATTTAACTTGACTATGTGACAAAAAAGAACAGAAAAGTGTCTCATTTCACTCCAGGGCAAGCATTATCCCATATGTGGCAAGTTAGTTCTAGATGCTGGCGTTCTGTTTATGAAAATCCATTATGACATTTGGGGCAAGCTGTTTCCTGTTGGTAAAATGGGCTGAGGAATAGTGCCTTTTGACTGATTATAGCTCAGCAATAGAAAAAAGTGCTTTCTATCTTCTTTTAGAAGAATCAAGTAGCAGATGATGGGGAAGGGTTTTCAGTCTGCAGAATATTTCACAGTAAGAGAAAGCAATTCTATGTTAGATGGTACAACCTGGTACAAGTCATTTTCTGAAGATGGTAACTTAAGGTGGCCATAATTACAGCATTGTCAAATGTACTTTCTAGACCACAAATCTTAGAATCCAGCAACATGCTGGCTGGATGATTCTGGGACTTGTGCTCCAAAAAGAGTAACTTTTGCAAGCTCTACTTTATTGTTGTTGTGTCTTCAAGATGTTTTTGACTTATGGTGACCCTAAAACTATCATGGGCAAGATTTGTTCAGAGGGGGTTTGCCTTTGCCTTCCTTGGAGGCTGAGAGAGAGTGACTTGTCCAATGTCACCCAGTGGGTTTACATGCCCAAGTGGGGATTTGAACCCTGGTCTCCAGAGTCATAGTCCAGTACTCACATCACTACACTATGCTGGCTCTCCTAATTTATTATGTCCATTCTTAAAATAAAATTGTCAGAATATTACTTGTACCAGGTAGGAATATATGTCCATCTATCCCAGTACTGCTTGCTCTGACTGGAAGCTACTCTCCAGCACTTCTGTGCTGAAAGAATAGGTCTTTACTTCAGATAAATTAAATTCAGAACATCACCCAGTCCTTTATTTGGATTTATAATAGCTGATGTGAAATAGAATCCTTATTTTGCCAATAATTGTTCATTAACATAAGATGGGAAAAATCACAACCTTTAACAACCCTAGTTAAATCCTCTTATGCATGACTAATCTGCAGAGAATCTTTTTGAGACTATACCTTTTGAAAAGGTAAAGGAGGAGGCATTATGTGTGCTGGGTCTTCCTTTTCCATATCCCCAAGGCATTGTGCAGTGCACTCAGATGGTTTCTCCTTCTTTGGCTTCATTCATTATTGATCCAAGTGCAGGAAAGACACCTGGCTGCAAATGACAGGAAGGAATGCAAATTAAATGTACAGGAATGGCAGAATTCAAAGGCAATGCTGTGTTAGTCTGGAAAATCAGTATGCAAAGGGATCTTGTAGCACCTTTGAGACTAACTGAAAGAAGTTGGTAGTAGGAGCTTTCGTAGGCTTGAGCCCACTTCCTCAGATAAGTGGAAAGTCCAGGCATAGACCTATATAAGCAGTCCATGTGTGAGAATCTCCATGTGGAGATGAGATGATAGGTTCAGTTTAAATGATGGTCTTGTTGGGGGACAAGGCAGGAGAAAGGATGTTGCCTAAAGCCAAGGTGAGTGGCTAACCATAGGAGTATTGGGATGTAGCATGGGAATCAAAAAGAAGATGTGATGAACTGGCCAAGAGAACCTCCCTCCCACACCATGAGGCTGGGATGTTAACTAGTGTTATAATGTGTGTAGTGTGCTAGAAAATCATTGTCTCTGTTCTGTCAGGGATGATGGGAGTTGTGGCTCTTCACCTGGCCTGGAACTCACCACCTGGTTGTGCACCACGCTGACCAGTTTTGGCCAGTTGTTGTATCTTTGCAAGAGTTGCAGAGAACAGGCTGAAGACCCCGACAAACTCTCCAAGCCTTCTCACTCTTGCTTCCACAGAAGTCTTCACCCTTCTTCACCAGGGTCCTGCTGGTTCTTGTAGCTTCACCCAAGACACCAGACAACTCAGTAGTCTTATATAAAAGATCTACTTTATTCAACTATATACACAGCTCCAAACAATACTCAACTCCTCTCTCTCCAATCCACTCTACAATCCACTACTACAACCCACAAAATGCATTGGGACGTATAGTCATTATTATAGCCAAAGCATGGCACCACCTACTGTGGTCTGTTTCCACCCAGTAGGCGTGTACATTATTCCCATTGGTTCTCCTTGTTCATCCCACAATTAATGATTTCATCATCTCAGCCTTGACCACTTAACAATTGTCAGGTGTGTCCAATTATCCACTTTGCAATTCTTGTCCTTGGCACTCTGGACTTGTTAATTGTATTACCATTTACACCTGTGTGGTTCTCCATTGGCTTCTGCTGAGTCACTCTGACTCTCACATACAATTTTTTTATTTCACTTACTGTAGGTCCCATGTTGCTTTTTCCTTAACATGTTCAACCCACTGTTGATGGACTGCACTTTGTGGATACATTCCGGTTCTGTTATTTTTCTTTCCAGTCTCTCTTTGTAATTTTTTTGTTCAAGGATTGCTGTTTTGAGGTCCGAGATGGAATGCCCAGCAACACTGAAGTGTTCTGCAACTGGTCTTTGTGTATTCCTATTCTTAATGTCTGATTTATGTCCATTTATCCTCTGGTGCAGAGACTGGCCTGTTTACCCAATGTAGAGTGCTGAAAGGCATTGCTCACACAGTATGGCTTAAATCACATTAGAGGATGAGCAGTTGAAAGTCCCTCTGATATTGTGGGTGGTGTCATTAGGTCCTGTGATGACATTTCCTGAATACATGTATGGACAAAGTTGGCATCTGGGTTTGTGGCAAGGGCAAGCCTTTGTATCCATGTCCTCATCTGTATTGGGTGTCCTCCTATAGGTAAATAACTGTTTGTGGTTTGGAGACTATCTGTAGGTGAATAAAGTCCTGCCAGCAGGAGTCTTTGAGACTCCCTGGGTAGGGGAGAAAACTTTTGCATTTTCTTCAGACCAGTTGACATAATTTGGTTTTGGAGAGGAGTGTTTTAAACATATACAGTGGTGCCTCATTATCTGGTGGGATTTGGTTCCAAGACTGCCCTCCCTCCCCCGGTGGATTCTAAAATCCATGGATGCTCAAGTCCTGTTATATGTGGTGTAGTAAATTGTCATCTGATATATAAAATGGCAAAATAAAGGTTTGGATTTTTGGAATTTTTTGGGTGTGTGAATATTTTTGAATTGTAGTTGAATGGGATGCAGAATCCTTGGGTATGAAGGGCTGACTGTACTGTAGCTGTTGTTTCGATATTTTATATATTTTTAGCTATAAGATTCTTTTGAGCCTTTTTAAAGAAAAGACATCCAGAAACTATCTAGTGCTGGAGAAGTCATGTGTGTCAACAACCTCCAAATACCCAGAGAATCTAATGGCTCACTGGGGATTAGAACCTGGGTCTTCCAAGTTTCAGGTTACTATCCTAACTACTGTACTCGGATAGTGATGCTCGGGGACAGTTGCTTCTCAAAAATGGAGCTTAATTGTGGCGTCCCTCAGGGTGCCATCCTGTCCTCCATGATATTTAACATTTATATGAAGCCGCTGGGAGAAATCATCTGTAGACATGGGGCGGGGTGTTACCAGTACGCTGATGACACCCAAATATATTTCTCCATGTCTAGGGCATCAGTGACGATGACAGATGGCATTTCTCTCCTCAATCAGTGTCTTGAGGCAGTAATGGACTGGATGAGGGAAAACAAACTCAAGCTGAATCCAGACAAAACGGAGGTACTTACAGTAGCGGCTCCTAAACCAGGTATTGGACTGCAATCTCCAGTTCTAGAGGGGTTCACACTCTCCTTAAAGGACTGTGTTCGCAGTCTGGGGGTGCTTCTTGACCCGTCGCTTCAGATGAGAAATCAGGTGAATGCGACAGTCAAGAGCGCCTGCTATCAGCTTCGGCTGATATGCCGGCTGCGTCCTTTCCTGGAACGGTATGACCTCAAAACTGTAGTAGATGGTAACCTCAAGACTTGACTTTTGCAATGCGCTCTACATGGGGCTACCCTTGTGCCTAGTCCTAAAACTTCAATTGGTAAAGAATATGGCGGCCAGGTTGATCACTGGAACATCTAGGAGTGACCATATAACACCAATATTAAAGTCACTCCACTGGCTGCCTATTAGTTTTCGAGCACAATACAAGGTGTTGGTTATTACCTTTAAAGCCCTACATGGCTTGGGCCCAACCTATCTAAGGGATCGCCTACTTTCATATAACCCACCCCGTACTCTCAGGTCCTCTGGGAAGAATTTATTGCAACCTATAAAAACTAGACTGACTGCAACTTCCCAGAAGGCCTTTTCTGCAACCGCTCCCAGCCTGTGGAATGGCCTGCCGGATGAGATCCGTCAAATCACCAACTTAGACAGCTTCAGTAAAGGCAGGCCTTTCCAGAATAAACTACTCGGCTATGTGGTGATTGCCCCCCCCTATATATTATGACTGCCACTTTTATTGGTTTTGTTATGTAATTTTAAATTCTGTATTATTTAATCCCCTCTTTTAAGGGGGGATATTTTGTATATATGGTTGTATTTTAACTCTTGTAAGCCGCTTTGATTGTTTTTAACAAAAAGTGGGATATAAATAAAACTTTTATTATTTATTATTTATTATTACTCCACCATATTGGCTAGTTGGCGGTCCCCTTCTGTTCCAGAATTTGCTTCTTTACAGCATATTCCTTACAGCACAAAACAAGGAGCCTTTGCAAAATCAACAACCCTGCATTTTGTTTCCCTAAGACTGAAGGGATGCAGTCGAATTGCTGCATAGTCACTGGCCTTGACACTTTTATTAACAGCTTGGCAGGTGCCTTACAGAAGTGACTGTTGCTGCCTCCTTTGGGAGACCAACTGCAACTTGGCCTCAAATCCTTCCTTTGTCTCCACATACCCAGGCGGTTTTGAACCAAATCCTCATGTCCTTCAGAATTTCTACCGATTACAGCTGCCAGAACATGTCTACATCTTTTTTTTTTTAAATCTCTTTTACTGGAAGAAAATACCAACATCTTTGTCATTTCTGCATTTCTCTTAGCTGCTTTTATAGGTGCTTCCCTTTTTCCTTTAAAAAAAGTTGAACAACTGCATATGTATGACACAGACTCTTTAAAGTAAGTTTAAAAGGGGGGAAAAGGAAAAAAAAGTATACAGTATATATTTTTAAATGATAGCTTTTCCAAGCGATGTGATAGCCTGGAGCTGGTAAAGATAATTTTCAACACTAATGGAAGGGGAATAGGGGAGAACTCTTTGGCTAAACCCAGCCTGTTCACCCTAGCTTAAAAGAACAGGCAAGGCATTGAAGAGGGCAGCTCTTCTTTACTTCCTCAACCATCCAGATCTTAGGAAATGTGTGTGTGTGCCTTTAAATTGCCTTGCAACATATGGTGATCCCATGAATTTCATAGGGTTTTCTTAGACAAGGAATATTCAGAGATGTTTTTGCCAGTTCCTTCCTCTGAAATATAAGCATGGTATTCATTGGCAGTCTCCCATCCAAGTACTAATCAGGGCTGACTCTGCTTAGCTTCCAAAATCTGATGGGATTTGGTGCCTTTATAGTATTTAGGCAGACTTTACAACTCCCAAAATTTCTTAGCTAGTTTAATCTTTCTTAGAGTGAACTCTCATAGAATCACAGAATCATAGAGTTGGAAGAGATTGCAAGGGCCATCCAGTCAAACCCTCAGCCATGCAGGAAATCTAAATCAAAGCATCCCTGACAGATACCCTTGGCTGTGTTGGCTGTGGAAATCTGGAAACAGAGATCCAAAAATATAACTTTTCTAAGCTCTGCTTACCCAGCATTCTCATCCCCCATCCCTGTTTTGTGTCCATGGTGACTTGGGGGCTGTGCAGACTGCCCCTGAAGGAGTGACCTGCAGCTGCCTTTGTCTATTCCAGATCGGGGCCGCGGCAACTACATGCTGCAGCTCTGACCTGGCCTTTCCATGGTACAAAAAGGAGCCACAAAAAGTGGCTCCTTTTTACACCCTGGAAAAAGTGCTGTAGCTGCTGCATCATGGCTTTACAGCATCATCTAGTCACAGTGCCAGAGAAGCACCATGACACCACACACTGTGTGGTGTGGTGTGCAGCGCAGTATCACACTGGTCTGGGGTGGAGTTGGGGCATGCGTCATGTAGACGCCATACCCCAACTCTGCCCCCAGGCTGGTCAAAGATGCCAGTCTGCACAGCCCCTTGGTAAACCTTTCAGTTGGTCTTCAGGATCTGAGCTCAGATTCTGCTATTCACTTATCCAACAGCATCTAACCAGCACTGTCTCTAGGAATTTGCACCGAGGTGTTACAAGTGTGCCCTTAATTTCATTTGTGAAGTGTTGGAAGGTCTGCACCTAAATGTACATATACTAAGGCAGAGCTTGTAGGACTTAGCTTGTTCACTTCAGGTCCCAGAATCCCCAGTGGCCATGCTGATCTGGAATTTCTGGGAGCTGTAATCTTAAAAAAATAGCTTTTCCAAGCTCTGAAATACTGTGCCTGAGGACATGCGATTTCTAACTTTGAATCCTTTGCTTCTAACTTTATTATGGGGCCCAATTACATACAGAAATACAGTGCATTGCTTTTGTGGCTAAATAGTTTTCGGGCCCTTAGGCCACTGTCTGGAGAATAAAGAAGTTCCCAGGAACACAGAGGTTGCCTGTTACTTATTGTAGTACTTGGATAATACTATAAAGGACTTTCCTTCCTTCCCCTTCTCCCTTTCTTTCTTGCTGGCTTTTTAAAGACACTTCCCCTGTGCTTTGAAATGATATGATTCTGAATTTAAAAACATTCAGAATCAAAATAAAGCATCATCAGTTCGGGAACATACCTGGGGCCCTTTCACACCAGACAGTTTTAGCACTCTGATTCCACTTTAATTGCCATATGTGCAGCCTATGGAATCCCCGGGGTTTGTAGTCTGGCAAGGCACTAGAACTTTCTGGCTGAGAATGTTAAATTACTCCTTCCTAAACTGCAGATAACAGGACTCCATAGGATGGAACCATAGCATTTAAAGTGGAATCACAGTGCTATAATTATGTAGTGTGAATGGTTCCCTAATCTCATCTGATTTTAGAAGTTAAGCAGGATCTGGCTTGCTTAGTTCTTTGACAAGAGACCAGCAAGGAATACCAGTGAAAGAAAGATTCTTTCTTTTAGTTAGTCTCAAAGGTGCTACAAGGTCTCTATACATAGTGATTTCCAGGTAAGGCTAAATGCGAATCCTACCTAGAGCTCTGGTAAACCATTTTTGCCAGTCAGGACTGGCAGTACAGGACTAAGTGAACCATTGGTCTGCTAAGGTGAAGGCATCTTCCTATGTTCCTAATTTAAAACAGGTAAACTAAGAGCCAGTGTGGTGTAGGTCTTTGAGTGTTGGACTAGGACTCCAGGAAACCAGGATTCAAATGCCAACTTGCCTATGGAAATTCATAGGGTGACCTTGGGCAAGTCACATTCCTTCAGCTTAAGAGGAAGGCTGTGGCAAATCTACTTTGAAGAAAGTTCACCAGGAAAACCCCCTGATATGTTCACTTTAGGATTTCCGTAAGTCAGAAAGGACTTGAAGGCACATAACAACAACAGCAACAATGCAACAACCTTTCTATTATAATAGGATAACATGTTGTGCAAAAATTTAAATAAAATGGAATACCTTGTCATCAGAATGTTAAACAGTAACTGCACTTGCCTTCATTACTAAAATGAAATAATGAGAAATAATTTATATTGGTTCCAATGGAATACCGGTACTTCCAAATTCTGGAGAAGGTGGGATTTAGTAGAAAAATGGGGGGGATGTACTTAGCTGAGGATTCTGGGTGTTTTACCTCCCCGTAAGTAATTTTTCCCCCAAGCTCTTGTTTGGCCAGTGAGACATATTCAGGATTGTTGCCCTCAGCAGTTGCCCCTTAGTGAGCAAGGAACAGTTGTCCCAGTGAGTAATGCTTCTTCTGACAATTACATGATCTACTCAGGCCTATTGTTATCCTAGAGTCTTCTTTGCTATGCCGGTTGGTTTCCTTGCCATCTGTTTTGACTAGAGCCTGATGAGTGATACACAGATTATGTGCTATCTAATGGATTCCAAGTCCAGACCCCTCCAGTCATGAGCTTGAGCCTTCCTGACACTCAGGTTAAAAGCAGGAACAGTGCTGTTTGTAGCAAATGGGCTATTTTGTCACACGGTCCATTAAGCCCTTGTTTTTGGAGGTTTTTTTTTAAGTGCTGCCTAATTTAACAAGTTGGTTTTATGTCTGTCTAATACACTTTTCTTTCTGGTCTTTCAGGTGCCTGCATCTATCGAGGCTCATCTTTAGAGGTAGGTCAGATTTAATGTTATTTGTTACTTGCTGTGCCTGCCTTGAATTAGTTTTCATTTTATTGGCTGGATGAAGCTTTGCCCTTGAAGCAATTTCCAGTCTCCTCAAAATGAAAATGAAGCCTTTGAATCATGGAGGGTCTGGAAGGGTCCTGGCCCTCTTACCTTTTGAGACTGCCCCCTCAGCTGTTATTTTTATAGAAGACTACAGCAGTGGCAGCTAGTGGCATCTGTGTCAATGTAGCTGTGAATCCACTCTGGGCTGTAGTAGGAACTTTTTAGGAACTATCCAAAGTGCTGAATTCTATTCCCCAAACAAAATTTTGTTTGAATTAGGCTGAATTATTTGATTCTGAATTTTGTATCCAAGATGCTGAACCTGTTTGGGAGAGAGGATTCAACATCATGGGCAACTGTTTGGACTAAAATCCAGAGTAGGTTCATCATCCCATTGGCTGACATGGAAGCTGCCAGTTGCCTTTGTACTACAGTTAAGGCCTCATTTGGCTAAAAGGAGGACTGAGAAGGGGAGTTTATATTTTTTTTTACAAAGGATATTCTTATATTTCTTCTCATAATTTCAGCACCATAAAAGTGTTAGCTGTATAGACACCATTTTACTGCACTTTTACTTTTGCTGCATTTTATTCCATAATGTTAATCTGTAATCGTGAAAAATAGTATAAAATAAGTCTTTGCCTACCCCATAAATAAACTTATGAGAAAATATAAGTTTGAACATAAAGGGATATTTGTTTGTTGTTGTAGTACAACTCCCATATCCACAGATCTGGTACCCATGGTTTCACTTTCCCATATCCATTTTGTTTCTGTCTAGGAATTTTCTAGATCCTCCAGTGTGAGTCTATCGTATGCTTCTGATGGAAATTGACTATAGAGTCATTTTGGAAGACTTAGAAATGCCTAGAGTGGTGTTCTCTCTAGGAATCTCTTGTTTGTTCAATGTGACTTCCTCTGGAAATCATTCAATTCAATAGGGTTTACTGTTATCCACAATTTCATGTTTCCATGGTAAGGCTGGGAATGCATCCCCACAGATATTGGGGTGATACTGTGTTAGCTACTGGCTTTGACTTATGGCAACTTTATTAATGAAAGACTTCCAAGAGCCCTAGTCGTCAACAGCCCTGCTCAACCCTATCTGCTCAGGTCTTACAAGCTTGAGGCCATGGCTTCTTTAATTGAGTCAATCAGTATGTAATGCAGTGTTCCTCCTTTCCTACTACCTTTTGTTTTACAAGCAGTATCAGCTTTTCCAAAGAGTCATGTTGTCTCGTGATATGTCCACAGTATGATAGCCTCAGTGGAAGTGGACATACATAAATTTGTTCATTGAGGTAGAGATCAACAGGTGCTTAATTTTAATTAATTTGAAAGATAATTAGAAAATTGTCTATTTTACTATATCGTCCTTCATCATTTTAGATATCATTTCAAGCAAATGTGACTTGTTTTAAAATGTCAAAAAACTATTATTAAGAGCTGTGTTATTTTAACCTACATACAGACTCATTTATGTACAATTTATATTAGATCCAGTAGTATAGCACAGAATATGTCTTAAGATAAGAAAGGGTCTTCTGGTGAGGCTGCCAGAATCAGTTAACATTGCTAAAACTCTAATGTTGTGATAGAAATGGTTGCTTGAGTGATTATTTTTGTCTCTTTCTCTGTGCTGGTAAAAGACGTATTAGCTGTGCAAGAAAATGTATTTTAATTTTTGCTCTTTGAAATTGGCACAGAGAAGGTTGTGCTGTGAGTGTTTGAGGGATGGGAAAAATCTCCCCTGCAGAAGAGTGTCAGCAAAGAGACAGAAAAAAGAGTAAACATCAGTTGCCATCACAGACTTCATTAGTAGAGCTGCTGAGTCAAAGCTTTCCCCCCAACTTTTCATTGAGTTGGGCTTTTTGAAAAACAAAAGAATTGGAAGACTGAACTTCTCTTTGAGGAGGGCAGAATTCAAGGATTGTTCTCTTTGCGTATGTTCAGGGGTAGGTCTTAACTTTATTGGGTATTTTGGTCAGATCTCACTTGGAATATTGTGTCCAGTTTCTTGGTACTATGTTTCAAGAGGGATTTTGACAAGCTGGTACCTGTCCAGAGGGCAAATAAGATGGTATAGGGTCAGGAAACCAAATCCTTTGGGGAACAGCTTAGGGAGCTGGGCATGTTTAGCTTGGTGAAGAGAAGATTGAGAGGTGACATGACAGCCATTTTTAAATATCTGAGAGGATATCTTGTAGAAGATGGAACAAGCTTCTTTTCAGCTGCTTCAGAGACCAGAACACGAACCAGTGGATTCAGGTTACAAGAAATCCACTTAGGAAGAGGAACTTCCTGATAGTGGAAGCTGTTTGACAATAGTAGTCTAGCTGGCTACAAGAGCTGACTGGTTTCCATGGAATCAGCATGGCTAGTGCTGCAATATTAGTCAAGTGGTAAATATGCTGTTGTTTTTTCTTAGAATGTTAAATAAGCTATCCAAGGGGTTGAACTGTATCTACAGAATAGATTCTGTGCCTTGGATAGTCCGGTTAGAGTTCAGACTATTATCTGGAGTAGATTTACCACCTCACTGACATTTCAGCTCACTCCCATTGAAACTATGCAGTGCCGTGATGTAACATCATTCTTCGGCATTCTTGGTACTAATGGTGGAGGAAGCTTGTCCCTGAGCCTGTTCAGGTTTTAAGGAAGGTCCTTGTTTCAGTCCTACATTCTTTGTAGGCAGGTTTGGTAGGGGTAAGACAAAACATTATCTCAGTGGCTTCTTTTGGACTCTGGAACTTCTGGCCAAGGAAGGCTAGTTTGTACTCTTCCATGTTGGTCTTCCACTAGCTGACAAAGACTTTAAAAGAAAATCCACATACTTTTAATATCTGTAGTTTTTTTGTGGGTTTTTTGGGCTCTGTGGCCATGTTCCAGCAGAGTTTCTTTCTGACGTTTTGCCAGCATCTGTGGCTGGCATCTTCAGAGAATGCTTTGCCTGGAAAAATTGGGTGTATATATACTGTGTGAGCCTGGGAATGCAGGAGTGATTTGCATGTATATTGTTCTGTGTTGATGGCTGGCCTCAGCCTGGGAGGCTAATGCAAAAGAGGATGAGTGTCTGCTAATTGGTGATCATTATCTGCTGGGAAAGCCCCTGACTCTGAATGGTTTTCCATTTGCATTTGCTGAGTCCTAATTTTGCTGTTCCTCAGGACTGGTAGTCAAATATTGTTCACTTTAAGGGTTTCTTCTTTCCAGTTGAAATTGCCCAGGTGTTTGTGGATTTCAGTGGCTTCCCTGTGCATCCTGACATGGTAGTGGTTGGCATGGTCCAGAACTTCGGTGTTTTCAAACAGTATTTTATAATAATAAATAAATAAAATTTTTATTTTTATACCGCCCTTCCAAAGATCAGGGTGGTTCACAACAGGATAAAAACAATATAATACACAATACAAAACAACCAATACTTCAAACTTGTGCACAGATACAAATAAAAACACAGTAAAAACCCCGTTAGCCAATCTTCTTGCCAAGAGAGGAAGGGAGAGCTATTAGGACTTTAATCGGGGAAGGGAAGGTATTTTTTTACCATACATCAAAGAAGTCACAGACAGAATAGGCAAAGTGGCATTAGCCTCCCAGGCTGAGGCCAGTCATCAACACAGAACAATACACATTTAAATCACTCCCAGGCTCACACAGTATATATATATCCAGTTTTTCCAGGCAAAGCATTCTCTCAAGATGCCAGCCACAGATGCTGGTGAAACGTCAGAAAGAAACTCTGCTAGAACATGGCCACATAGCCCGAAAAACCCACAAAAAACTATAGATGCCGGCCATGAAAGCCTTCGACTTTACATTTTAATATCTGGTTTGGTTTTAACTGAAGTGAGCAGTTTCTTTTCACTGATGTTTTTAAATTGGCTTAAAACAAATTGCTCTTCCAAAGGAGACCCATTGAGACAATTGTTACATGATAAGTCAGTATGTTAAAACTTATGTAAGTTCTATTAGTTTCCATTAGGGTTCACTTGAGTTAAGATTGCAAACTGAATTTTGGCCACTGTGTATATTAAATGTGGATTTTATCATTTCTAACCACTTGTGTGCCATTTTTAATGGTTCTGCAAAAATAAGGGTGTGTGCCTTGGTGCTGGTAGTAGTAGTGGTTGGCTAGCTTTGGATACTAGCCCCGTTCAAAGTCCAGTGTTTCCCCATTTTGAGTTGCTGTGGGACAGAATGGTGTCATTTTGTGTTTATTGAGATCATTGCCAACTGTGCTTTTTCATTTTTTGCTGTGGATCCAAGTTTAGGTACCAAGTTTTTTGAATGATCAACAGGAACACCAAAGTCAGTGCTAGTGTTGAGTTGAGAGATTCCCAGATACCTTCTAGCATATATTTGGAATTAATGAGATTAATTTTTTAGAAATGTGAAAAATTGGTCCAGATGTCTGTCGGGAATCGGGAAATGTAGTTTCCATTTGTTCTTAGCATCCATGAATGTGACCATGGAAAGACAACTCAATCGTTTTCTGCCAATCCCATGTGAGATGAAAATTGGTCCCCCAAATTCTGGAGATGTCCTTTCTCAGTGAGGTGTAAATGTTTGTTTAGTCTCCTTACACTTTGTAGTTGCAGTTTTTGCATCTTTAACTTGCCTCCTGCTTCCTGCTTTAGGACACCTCTATGATTAAATCCTTCTAGAAGCTTGAAATCTCTTTTGCCTCCCAACTTTGACATTGTCCCTTTAAAGCTGTCCTGGGCAAAGAGAGAGAGAGGCGGGAGATGAAATTGATTAACAGCACGTTGTCTTTGGCGGATGGCTTGGCGAAAAGCCAGAGCAGATTGCATGCATTTGTTTCCATTAAAAATATACTGTGGAGCATCACGATGTTTTAAAGGCTATTGAGAAATCTGCCTACACTCCATCAACTCTAATAAATCCTGTGGCAGATAATTCTCTCCTCCACATTTTGGCTCAATAAGTACTCTAATATACTGGTGCTAAGAATGTGTGGAAATGAGACGTCAGGAAGTCACCACTGTCTGTTGACATGTGGGGTGATGTTTGCAGGTCTTTTCCTCCTTCTTCGCTCTGCCCTAGTCTTTCTATGTAGCAAAGACAATGTGGATGCCAGACACGTACAAGCATCTCTTCTTCATGTTGCGCAGCCTAAGCGAGTGATGTTCAGCCCTCCACTTATGATGGAGTGCAAGTTATTCTCTGTGTAGCTGTACAGATGTTGTTGGCCAAGAGGGAAAGAACTCATCACCGTGGCTGAGGGGACTAAACATAGAAACTCTTGTTATATCAAATCAGTGCATTAGTCTATGTAGCCTTTTATTGTCTTTTCCATATTATCTCCTTCTGTTTGAGATGGAAGGTCCTATGCTCTGTGTCTGCCCATAAGGAATGTGTTTTGTATAGTCTGGAACATTTCTTTTTCAAAAGTAGTTTGTTGAATACCTTGTTAGAAAACCTAAACATGACGACTGGTGTTAGTTTATGCTGCCAAAATAAATGTTAGGAACTTGTTGCTGCGTGCGTTCAAGACATTTCTGACTTATGGTGACCCCAAGGGAAACCTATCGCAGGGTTTTCTTGGCAGGACTTTTTCAGAGAGGATTTGCTCTCTGAGCTGAGGCTGAGAGAGTGTGACTTGCACAAGGTCACCCAGTGGGTGGGCCAAGCAGGGATTTGAACCGCAGTTTCCATGTGACCCAGTCCAGCATTCAAAACACTGTACCAAAGTGGCCCTCAGCAACTCATTAGGTTGCTCATAGTGGCATGCATCCTTTTCTTTTACTCAGTACTTGGTTACTCTGTACGCTTTTTGTTACTTTAAAAATAAACAAATTTATGGGACTGATGAGTGAATGAAGTTTTGTGTTGTTTAAAGAATAAACAGAAGGGATTCTATTTTGGTGGCAAGATTTATAGAGCTGCTTTTTTCACATGCTGGAGGGAGCTGATGAGGCCAACTTATTAGCGCTTTCCATTTTGTTTCCACATTTTCAGAAAGGGATTCTGCAGGCAGCTGCTGTTTACCTTTTCTGCAATAGGCAGACACCTGCGGTTGAAGTAGGATTGGCTACAGTAGATTTTGACTCTTTCCCAGCTCAAGCTTTGTTTATTGCATTGTTTACTGCAGACACGCTGCTGCAAGCCGACACCAAAAGTCTGTGTTTCTTTAGCGCTCCTTTACCATTCCCCCAGTGCAGATGCGGCTAAAAAATGCTAGCGAAACAGGGGATGAAGAGAAAATGGATGCTGGGCAGATGTAAACAGATTTTGTAAAAAGGAGCTTCTTTTTCAGAGGCTTTGTTAAGTGAGATATCCTTGTATGTGGAAGCTTGCATGCTGGGGGATTTTGCGAGCTGTAGTTTGCAAAAATTAACATTTCTGAGTTTTGTAAGAAGGAATATTTTGAATCTCATTTTGGGAGAAAAGTGGGCTCTAAAAGAAATAGACAAATGAATCTATAGTCCAAAGCATACTGCAGAAATAATCCAGTTTGAGACCGCTTTAACTGCCCTGACTGAGTCCTAGGAAATCCTGGGAACTGTGGTTTATTGTGGCATCAGAGCTCTCTGGCAGAGAAGGCTAAATGTCTTACAAAACTATAGTTCCCAGGATTCCCTAGCATTGAGCCAGGGCAGTTAAAGTGGTCTCAAACTGGATTACTTCTGCAGTGTGTTTTGGGCCTATCCCTGCTCACCCTCCTGCCTCATGGAATGACCTTGGGGTCTAGTATTTTGAGGGAGAGAGAAGAGCTCCCTATCCAGTTTCTCCTCTTCATGCATAATTTTATACACATTGATTGTTTTGCCTCTTCCTGGCTGGGTTTTTCCCCCTCGAGCTAAAAAGCTGGCACTACTGGTCCCTTTCCCAACCATAGAGAGAGGCTTCCAAATTAGAACAGATGACCATAAAGCCCCCAAAGGAAAGAAAAGTGACCTTGTGATGGGGAACAGCAGAAACAGCAACATCATCAAAAAATTAGGTCTGTGTTTCATGTGGCGAATAAACCTAGTTGCTGGATAAAGGAACTCCGACAGGAAAGTGCCACTTTACACTGCGAAGAAAGAGAACACTGGAGTTCCTGCATTAGTATTGCTTAGAGTATTGCTGCTTGCTGTTGATAACCAGGTCAAGGTGTGTACTTGACCAGAAAGGCAATAACCATGGACATGTTAGCTTAAAAAAAATGAGGGGGGCTGTGGATAAAAAAAATACATTAAAAAAAACAAAAACAGAAAACAGCTAAATACCAAGCTGTGAACTTTCCTCTTCATTTGCTACATTTTAACATTTTGTTGCCATTGCTTCTTTGTCTTGAACAACAGCCTGCAACTGAGAAATTCACAAGAGGAAGCTTTTCCCCCTCTGGCTTGAAGATAGGTGGTGAAAACATTGCTTAAATCTTTGTCATGCTGGTGCAAAATATTTTGGAGCAGAGTAAAACAATAAAGCAGAGGATTTTTCTGTCAGGCTGGTTGCATGGTTCAGCATGGAAATAAAATGTAAAGGACAGAAGCTGCAGGTGAAAGGGAATAGATGTGAAATTACACAATTAGACACAGCACACTAGAACAGTAAGTGCTTGCTAGCCTGCTTGATCCACATGCATCTATATTAGATATGTCTGGTCTAAAACTAATTTTTATAAAATTGCTTGGTCTCAGTTATGGCAACCCGCTAAGCGGCTACTTTTGCAAGCCCTCACAGTGCTGATGGACTTGTAGGACTGTTAATGTGACAAAGCCAATAAAATAAAATAAAATCACCCTATCCAGTTGGTCAAATACAGATCTTGGAACAGATTTTTGTGGTGACCTACTGGTGCAGAATCGCCCTTTGCTAGCAATGGGGAATCTTGCAAGTTGTAATCCATACTAAGATAAAGTTTTCCCTTTGACAAGATCATCGTATCCGACTGTATGGGATGGTGCTCATCTCTGTTACTAAGCTGAAGAGCCAGGGTTGCCAAAGACAACTCTGCGATCATGTGGCCAGCATGACTGCACAGAACGCTATTACATTCCCACTGAAGTGGTATCTATTTATTTATTTGCACTTTTACATGCTTTCAAACTGCTACACTGGCAGAAGCTGGGACTGGTGATGGAAGCTCACACTGTGCCATGGCACTTGGGTCTTGAACTGCCAACCCAATGACCTTGCAGTCTGAAGACTGTGTGTTTACCACTGAGTCCATGTGTTTACCACTGAGCCATCACGTGTCATGTAATCCATACTATAGTCCTAGAAACATAGGAATATAGAGCTTATCTAGTTCGCTCATTGAGAAGAAAAGGAAAAGTTTGTCCATCATTAGTGATGTTCTTCAAGTATGTACAGCTGCAGCAGAGAACTGAATATGTCCCAGCAACATTGTCTGTAAACTAGGATGGAGATTTTGCAGCTCACAGGCTACATCTGGCCATGTGAAGGGGGTCCACTGATCTCCCAAACTGTCTAGATCCCACCAAAGAAGATTCAGTAAAAACTGACCCATATATTTTTTCTGGTCTATCCTCCAACTCCCTTCTTTCTAAAATGTGTCCCACTGTGTTTAAAGGACTGGTTTAAAATTGTACCTCTCCTGAAACAGCCAGACTTCACAACTGCAATAAAGGTCCTGAAGGCAACCTGGAGTGACCCAATGTCACTTGCATTTATCCCCAATGGCATCAGTGTGGGGCAGCCCTCCAGAGCTTTGGAAGTGGCCAGATGGGGTGGTGTGCCCCTCTGGGCTCCAGTGTACCCACCCCTGCTACAAATACATGGTGGCCATTAGGCCAAATGGGCTGGGGCAGGTTTCCAAGAGCAATGGATGTATCTTCAGTCCCAGAATCCTTCCCAGTATTCAAGGATTGGAAACATTAGAGCTACTAGTGCCCAAGCCAGGATGGAACAGTTCTGAGAGCTGTAGTCTAAAAACCCTATAATTCCAAGCTTTGGATATGAAGCAGTTCCTCAGTCACCATATTGATGCGGGAATGTATTCTTTGAAAGTAGACATTTTGAAAAACACAGTTCTTTTAATGAGCTCATTAAACAAGATGCTAAATGATTTTATGTTTAAAAACAGAATATGACTTGCGATCTCAGGCTCCCAAAGAGTTTTTAAAAAGCATGGAGAAATAAAGTTAAACAGATATTTCAGAGGTGAGAAACTTTTTATTCACTCAATTACTTAAAGTATGACCTAGATGTATGCTTTTTATTCACTGCTTTTAATGCCTTTGTTTAATACTTTGCTTGGACTGTGTTTTTAATTGTTGTGTTCTTGTGAACCTGCTTTAGAATAAATTTTTGATGAAGGGCAGTATATGAATATTTTAAAGTAAACAATAAATAATAAATAAACAGATGACATACACTGTTTCCACCACCAATCAGTGTCCTATAAAAGTAAAGCCAGTTTTTAAATACACTTTTGGTTATACTGCAGCAGGGAAAGGAGAGAGAAAATAGTCTTCAATTAAACATTTGCAACCTTCACTAATGCTGGTCCTGGGTCTTCTTCTGCCTGAGATGAGAGAAAAAGCATGGCTGCTTCCCATAGCCCTTACTTATTCCTGTTCTGTGTGGAGAGCAGTGATGGCCACACAAAGCAACTGGCACTGCTTTTCACAGAGCCCCCAGCATCCAAAGGCTTGGCTCAGAAGAGTGCTTCCTCAGAACCAGACATTGTGGGCAAGGTCCCAAGGCATCTTCTTGTTGTTATTTGCTATCAATGTGATTTTTATTTAATGGCAATCCTGTGTATGAGAAACCTCCAAAAGCCCTGATCACCAACTGTTCTGCCCAGGTTTTGTAAACTCATGGCTCAGTTGAATAGTCTAGTTGCACGTAGTGCTGGCTCCCTGTTTTTTCTTCCATTTTGCCAATGATTATTGTCTTTTCCAATGAGTCATGTTGTTTTGTCTAAAAAAAAGATTCTCTCAACACATATTGCTGGGCTCTGATGAACCCTTAAAATCAGGCATTGTGGCCTGGCTGGCTCTGTGGACAGAATTTGTATGGTTTGTTGAAGTGGCAGTGCCGTACTCAGAGTAATAGTGTATTTTGTACCATGCACTAGCATCTTGTTGTTGTGATGGTGTGCCTTCAATTCATTTCAAAATTTATGGGGATCCTAAGGCCCTCTCATGGGATTTTCTGGGCCTGAGAGTATGTGACTTTTGCCCAAAGTCACTCTGTTGTTTTCCATGGCCAAGTGGGAAATTGAACCCTGTCCTCCAGAGTCATAGTCCAATGCTCATACTGCTACGCCATGCTGCCTCCCACACACCACACAGCGTGTAGTAGTCTACTTTAAAAACAAACTAACAAAAAGTAATTTTACTTTTGAGACTTACTGGTCTTGGAACTGCAACTGTAACTAATTACTTTTATAAAGCCCATTTTCCAAGCCTTGCTACTGGCTCAACTTGTTTCATGGTAGCAGTTTTCTGTGCAGGCTGGAGGAGTTTGGGAGTTGTAGTCCCAAAAAAGAGAGACTTGACTTTCCCATCAGTATGTGGGAGATATTGAATGGCAATCCATGGTTCAATAAAAAAGAAAAGTAGGTAGAATTCTGTGCAGAAGCCTTTGGAACATTTGAAAATACATGACAGCAAATCAAACAATAGGCTTTCCAGCCATAGGATGCTGTTGTAGATACCAACTATTTCCAAATCGTTTATACACTGCATCTGTTCGCTGTTGCTTGCATATCGAGAAGCTCTTTCACTCAAGTTTATTTCTGAATGGATGTGGTTAGAATCAAAGTAAGCTGTGCTTTGCATGGTTAATGGAGAGGCATCCAGCTGGACAAGGATTACATTAACATTTGAGGCCTTCATCCAAGAGAGGCTTGGGAGGCTGGCCTTTTGGGTCATGGCCTTGTCTGTGGGGTGCACTTTCTGTGAGGTCTGCTTGGTCCTGCTATTATTTTATATGTCTAGTACAAGCTTAAAACTGCTCCAAAGTGTTTGGTGGAACATGATTAGCAGATCTCTGAATATCTACGTTTGGGCAAATATATAGAAAGAAAGAAAGAAAGAAAGAAAGAAAGATAGGATAATGTACTTTTATATATCTAGATAGATAAATAGATAGATGACAGTGTTTTTGTTGTTGTTGTTGTCTTCCTTCAAGTTGTTTCTGACTTACGGCGAATGTAAGGCAACCCTATTGTGTGGTTTTCTTGGCAAGAGTTGTTCAGAGGAGGTTTGCCATTGGCTTTCCCTGATGCTGAGAGTGTGGCTTGTCCAAAGTCACCCAGTGGGTTTCATGGCTGAGCTGGAAATTGAATCTTGGTCTCAAGAGATGAAGCCCAACACATAGTGGTTTTACTTTTGGCAAGTATAAAACACTTTGTATCTTTTTTTTTAAAAGAAAAAGCCTATCATCATCATCATCATCATCATCATCATCTAAAAGCTTGTTTCTTGAGCTAGCAGTTTTGTAATCTTCAGCTACTTTTCTCTTTGCCTTCATGAGGCTTTAAAGGTAGTACATTATGTATAAAACATTGTATTCCTGCATTTTAAGTACTCTTGGCAGTGTATACAGTAGTAAATGCTAAATATGACATTCTCTGCAAAAGAGGTACAGTGGTGCCTCGGGTTACGAAATTAATTCGTTCCGCCATTCCTTTCGTAACCCGAAAATTTCGTAACCCGAAACACTTTTTTGTTAGCACTGGAAAGCCTATAGCTGCACTTTGCAGCATTTGAATTTCGCGCCGAAATGAATTTCGTAACCCGAAAAATATTTCGTAACCCGAAACAGTTTTTGCCAATCCAACTTTTTCGTATCCCGGAAATTTCGTAACCCGATCATTTCGTATCCCGAGGCACCACTGTATGTGTAGTATATGTAGCCTCCTGGCAAAATCAGAAGCCATGGAGGGGAATGGAATTCTTTTGGATCTGTTAAGGCTCCCTAAATCTCATAGGTAGGCAGTTCGTTTCTTGGTTGTTGTTGTTTTCCCACTAGATGCTAATGTTTTTGTCTGTAGCAGTTTAGTTATTGAATTGCATTTTTACCAGATGATTCCCATCCTCTTGGTGCTTAGGGAGGGTTTGCTGCTGTTTATTGATTGAACACATGCATATCATTCTTTCTTTAATGTATCTTTCCTGAAACAGAGTCACCAAAACAGCTCTGAATGTTGGGACTGAGCGACAGCAGAATTTTGAAACAGACTGGTGTGCAGTGCATGGATTAATAACACTTGTCACTTGCCACTTTGTGTTCTCAAGTGATGCAGCTCTTCCCAAGGCTTCAAAAGACTGCTTCATTTCCCAGTAAACTTAGTTAAAGAGATTTTCTGCTTTATAGATGAAGGAAGGCAAAGGGCAGGAAGGCCAAATGACTAGTCATGGGGGAATCACTGTGAGAGAAATATCTAGCATTCAGCTTTGTGGCTCAATACCTTTTTCCTTCTTTGCCACAGTTCAGAGCATAATTTGAATTGAAGCTTTGTTACTGTCATTATTTGCCATCAAGTCAAATTCGGCTTATGCCATATGAATGAGAAATCTCCCAAGAGTTGTGGTCATCAGCTGTCCTCCTCCAGCCTTGCAAACTCAAGTCTTGGCTTTCTTAATTCCACCTGTAGTTCAGACTCCCACTTTTTATACTGCCTGCCCCGTAACTGAACCTTATCAACTTTTCCAATGAGTCACAACATCTCATGATATGTCAATAGTATGAAAAGCTAGTTTAGTCATCTTGGCTTCTAGTGAAAGTTCATGCTTGATTTGATCTAGGAGCCATCCATTGGTCTTTCAAGCAATCCAGGGTATTCACAGAACTCTTCTCCAGAACCACATCTCAAATGAGTTGATTCTCTTCTTTTTAGTTTTATTCACTCTCCAGCTTTCATAACCATACATAGCAATCAGAAATACTATGGCCCTTGATGATTCTGACTTTGGTATTTGATGGTATATCTTTACATTTGTACTGAAGCTTAGCTGCATTTTTGTTAGGTAAAGGTAAAGGTAGTCCCTTGATATGGTTGTCTAGTCATAACCAACTGTAGGGGTGGTGCTCCTCTCCATTTCTAAGCTGAAGAGCCAGAGTTGTCCAAGGACTGCTCTGGTGGTCATGTGGCCAGCATGACGTGCACCGAACGCTGTTACCTTTCCACTGAGACGTGGTACCTATCTATCTACTTGCATTTACATGCTTTCAAACTGCTAGGTTGGCAGAAGCTGGGACTAGTGACAGGACCTCACCTCATCATGCAGCACCTGGGCCTCAAACTGCCAACCTTCTGTTCTTCCAATCATCAGAACTGGTGTCTTAACCACTAAGCCACTGCAACTTTGTTAGAGCTGTAACTAAATTCTGGATTATTAAATCATAAAGAAAAGTGTGCATCTAAGCATACATAAGATACATTATAAATCACATGAGCAACCATGGTCAGCTTGCACTGTCTGGTTAGGAGCCACGACTTTCAGGTAGGCTTTATCCTTCACAGTGCTCTCTAGAAATTAAGCACCACTTCACTTACTGAACTCTTGGTATCATAAAACAATTTTATGCCGTGTCTACATATATTTTAGCTCAGTTTCAAGTGTTCTTCCAAAGACAAATTTCCAGGAAAGGACATACTTTTGTGTGAGTGACTTTCGATGTTTGTTGAACTTGAAGAGGAAAGAACAGGTAGTACAGACTCAGTGCTTCTTGGCCTCCACAATTTTGTGTTCACTTTGAAAGTTGTATGGAACTTTCTCATCTCCACTTGAGAGTAAGTGAAAATTTAGTTTAACATAATGCTGAAAGAATCTGTGAATTCACCTGTGTTACACCTTGTCCCTTCTTCTGCAAAAGCATTACTCTTCCCAAGCTCTCTCCAGCCTGAACATTGCGTGTTGAAAGTATTGTGACAATACTTTTACAATATTGTGACCATAGTTGATAATACTTTCAACATGCCACGTCCAAGCTGGGTTTCGTGTTTAAATGTGTCAGTTGTGATAGGAGGTAACAGGGAACTCCCAATACCAGCTTGAAATACAGAGCCAGAAAAAGTTACTTTTTTGAGCTATAAGCATCTCCTAGAGCAGGAAGGGATCAAGTTGTAGCAGAGTTGTGGGGGTGGCTGCTTATTCACTATCCCAAAAAAGAGGATAAAGGGGAACCGTAATATTATTAAAATATACACATAATAGTTTATATATATGGCAGGGTGCATCACCAAAAAGGGGATTTGTGTAAATAATAATAGAATTAAAGTATACATGGGCTAATTTATATTTGTTATGGAAGCATTCTTTGGTCCCGGCCCAGGAGAAAGGTAGCATATAAATAAAGTAAAGAAATAAAATAAAAAATAAATATGTGTAGATACAAACTGACAAATTTAGACAATGTTACATGTTTTGCCACCTGAGACGTAGCACAAGATGGGAGTCCCTCTGCAGTCTGCATATAGAAGCAGACTGGCCTGACAGGTAAATCTATTTATTTATTTATTTATTGTTTGGCACCATTACTGTATTCACTCCAGTACTAGTAGTCAGATGGCATCTTCCATCAAACTTAAAGAAGCAGGTTAATGTACGGTGAGCAGAACAGGTTGTATTGTAGGCAGGTGAAACTGGAGAACTTGTGAGGAACATTTGAGATGCTACTGCACTAACCATGTGGGACCTGAGGTGAGGCTTTATTATGCCTAAAGGTAGATTCAACCCTGTGACAAGGTGATATGTGTCCCCCTCTCAGTCTAAATGCCCTTGAACATTTTTAGGACTTCTGGTCTTGCTTTGTATGGTTTACCATCTTTAAACCAGCCTTCAGTTGCCCAGTCCTTAAAACAAAAATTTGTACTTCAGATGGAGGACTGCCCTCTCTAAAGTAGGATACAAGGCCAACCTTCACTGATGGAATTTTGCTCCTAGAGTTCATCCATCCATGCCATTTGTTCTTGCAGTATCCTCTGAACTATCTTCAAAAGTAGCCCCACATAGAGCATCTTACAGCAGTCGAGACTACCAAGGATGAATAAATTAATTAAGCTTGTTATGTTCAATAAAAATGGCAATGGTACACTTGTGGTCTGCAATTTTTAGTTCAGATGGCAGCTTCCATGCATCTGGGGGTGATTTTCCTTGTACCCACAGGAGGCATACTCTATCACAGTCCATGAAATTCAGTAAGGTAGTGATGGCAAAAATGGATACTTCTTCCTGTCCTTTCTCAGTAAAACAAGGAATGCAAGGAACACAAGGCTTGTTTTAAAGCAGATTAGTATAATAGAGCCATAGAGTTGGAAGAGACCACAAGGGCTATCCAGTCCAACCCCCTGACATGCAGGAACCCACAATCAAATCACCCCTGACAGCCTCTGCTTAAAAACCACCAAAGAAGGAGACTCCACCACCCTCCGAGGGAATGTGTTCCACTGTCGAACAACTCTTACTGTTGGGAAGTTTCTCCTAATGTTGAGGTGTAGTTTCAATCAATTGTTCCATGTCTTAGCAGCAGAAAACAAGCTTGCTCCATCCCAAACATGACATCCCTTCAAATACTTAAACATGGAAAGACAAAAAATAATAATGTAGTTTTACTGACATTGCCATCAAATTTCACTGGCATACTGTCAAATTTATAAAATAGGCAAGCTGTCCCACAGCCAGGTTTCCAGGCATACCCTCTTCTTATGAAAGCATTGATTTCTTGGCTTGCTTTCCTCTAGTGTTTGCTACTACTTTCTTTTACATTTCCTTCCTTTTTCCTTTTATCCACTGTCTGAAGCTGAATCTTGCTGTACAACAGGACAAGATGCTATAGTTCTAGAGTAATAGTTTGGGCTGTACTCTTTAAAACTACAAACAGAGGCTAGATTTTTGAATTGGTCCATTTAGGGGGGAAACCCCGTTGCAGGCAGAAAAGCAGCACGAAATGGAAATATTCTTCCTCAGGACTCTTCCTGACATGCTGTTTGTATTCAAGATGTGGGTGCTTTTTCATGGAGGAACATTAAAAACAGGGTGTGTGATTCACCTGCAGCCTGAAGCACATACATATGTTTATCTCATTTTGTATAAATTGGTCATGAAAAAGTGAAGAGGAGAAGCTGTTAAGAAGTTGTTCGACAGTGGGAATGTCTGGAAATATTTATTATGGAATCACATCTTTATTTCTCTTCCTATATTTAAAACATCAGCCAGCAATTTTTGGAGTCAAATCCATGAGGCATTCTTTTCAGTTTTACACAGTTCATGATGGATTTGACTTAGAAAATTGCAGGAAGATTATAGAGTTTCTACTCAGCTTCCGTTCATTCCACTTTCTCTCTGTTGCTGGGAGCATTCACTTTCAGGAGTGGGGTTTTGTGGGGAGGTAACCTCATTATATTTCATGGGACCTCATTATATTTTATTGGGTGAGGATATTCATCTCATGGCCACCCATTACAGAGCCTCTAAGCCAATTGAACCTGTGCCACCTGGTAATGGAAGAGGTGGCCTCCAATGGAAGCACATTGTTTATGTGATTAGCCACGCTACAATGGCCCATGCAATTTATAAACCTTGCTTCTCAGTACAAAACCTGTATTGCTCTGCTGTGTGCAACAAGTACACACTGAGTTTCCTGATATAGATCAAGCCTGTGTGGTTTTGCAATTTTGCAGATAAGAACACAACACATTCAGAACTCTGAAAGAGAATGAAGGATGTGAGATTGGATTTGTTGCTGTTGTTTGCATTTTCAAAAAGCTATCAAGAAGATAACTCTTTGAGTGATGGATCCTCATGAAAAGTTACTTTTAAGGCTTAGCAGATTTCTCCCATGCATCCCTCCAGATGTTGTTGCATACAGCTTTCATCATCCCTGGCCATTCCTGACCCTGTTCATGCTGGGTGGCATGATGGGAGTTGTAGCAAACAACATGTGGAGGGTCTTGGATCAGAACAACCTGGCTTAGAGAAAATCCAAACTGCATACATTCTCTGCGCCCATAATATTATTACAAAGTATACTATTCCTCAACATTGTGTTTGAATGTGTTCTCTGGAGGAATATGACTTTGCTCGACTTTCTGGGCTAAGACTGGCACTTGTTAAGGTTTCTTTTGCCACATTCTTTAGAAGCTTAATTTGAATGTTAATTCTGATCACAAACACACACACACACACACACACACTTGTGTGGCTTTATGATTGTGCAGGTAGTGTGCCATTGGTTCTGCGTAGCTCTTGGCCCCATGACCAGAGCTTAGAAAAAGTAGTTATACTTTTTAAAGACCTGAAAGACCAAAGACCTGAAATTTAGGTGCAAGACAGACTGCCCCAAAAGGGTGGCTTGCTGGTGGCCTTTTTCCCTCCGGAGGGATGCTACAGCTGCCAGACTGTGCGGTGTCCATCTGGAGGAAAAAGAACCTGGAAAAACAGGGTTCTTTTTGTGCTGCTCGGCGGAAGTAATGAGTGCGCCAATGGCACACTCATTACGTAAGCGACGCACAGCGACATGCAGATTCTGCATATCACTTATATCATGATGGCGCCACCCTGTATGGAAGGGAAGCTGCCATTATTGCGCTGCTGCGCCATGTTAGGATTAGGGACTGTGCGGTTGCTGCGTGGTCCCTAACCCTAAAATGGGTGCCAGCACCGTGAATTTGTTCATTATGCCTGCTGAGCAGCACAAAAAGAACCCATTTTTTCTGGCGGCTGTGGCATCCCTCTGGAGGAAAAAAAAGGCTGCCAGCAGGCTGCCCTTTTAGGGCAGTCTGTCCTGTGCCATAATTACTGCTATAGTTATGTATTTTAAAAAGTAATTTTTTGTTTTTAATTTCCCCAAAGTAATGATCATAATTACTTTTAGTTACAGGATGGGGAGAATCCATTGAAATGTTTCAAGCTCCTGGCCTGTGGTAGAAAACACACTCATCCCATCAACCTCATTGTTGCTTCAACACTCACAAGAGAGCTTAAGATAACAGCACAAGGCAACTAGGTGATATTTCTCATCCTTTTTTGACCACCTAGTGAGGCCACACCACCATAATTGGGAAAGTAATTAAAGTTATAGCTTCACTACAAAAAAACCCCAAAACAAGTTATTCTCTTTTAAGTTGTGATCAAAATAGAATACTATAATTACTAAAAATAAAAATAAAATAAAAAGGAATTAATTGTAAGTACCTAAATCCACTACGTGACCTTGGGCAAGGCCTACTCTCTCAGCCTCTGAAGAAGACACTGATAAACACTCTCTGAATAAATTCTTCCAAGAAAATCCCATGATGGGTTGGTTCACTTTAGAGTTGTAATGAGTCAGAAATGACTTGAAGGCACACAACAACAACAACATGGTGTTTATAAACAGCTCCTTCCAAATGTTGCCAAAGAGTCCTAAATAAAATATGAAATCCACTGGGTGACCTGGAGAAATCGCTCTCTCTCAGACTCAGAGGATGGAAATGGCAACCTCCCTCTGAAGAAACTTGCCATGATAGGTGCCTTAGGGTTGCCATGAATGGGGAATGATTTTAAGGCACACCACCACCACTATCACTAAATAAACTATGGAAAATAAGCAAATAACACACTAATGGGTTTAATCTCCAGCAGTTACACTGGAATTTTTCTATTCCATTTTTTGCACCAAATTCTAAAAATAAATAAGAGATTGTGAAGAGTACCTATAACCCTGATCCTGAAGAGTAAAAGCTGCTTTACCAAAGGAGAAAGAAACTTCAGATGGTAACACTGTTTAGCTGTGGCATTTCCCATCCCTTTCAATAAGCCTGTGCCAGTTTGGTGATCATGTCGTAAATCATTGCTGTCTTCCTCAATCAGACCCTGGAGGCATTGCTGATCTTGAACTTTGCAAAGCCTGTGGATGTTCTGGAATGTTCTTGTTTTCGTTTACTCCCCACTTTCTGGTTTTTCTGATCCAGATAAGCTGAGCAGGTGAAACTTGAAACGTACTTTAAAGGGGGGAAAACACCACACAAGATCAGACAGATAATTATTTCTTCCTGCAGATCCGGCAGATGTGGGGAGGGGACGGGTGATGACCGTAATTACTGGAGGATGTGGCAGCTGAATAGGCTAGTTCAAGGGCTGAAGGCTTAGGAGCACAGAATAATCACACTGTCCATGAAAAGACAAAGGGATTTTGGCTTCAGGTTGGAAACTGTTTCCCTGGAGCGGCTGCAGAATTCTGATGAGGACTCAGCAGAGAGGCTAAAATCAACAGCAGCAACTTCATCGTGAATTAGTTTTTATTTTTGCATGAGTTTTTGAGGATACAAATCCGCTTTTTTGGATTTAGTACTTCATCCGAAGAAGTGGGTCTATATCTGTGAAAGCTCACTCCAAGATAAAAACCAGTGAGGCTGCATCTGAGCTGCAGAATTAATCCAGTTTAATGCCACTTTGGGGCTATTCACAAACCGGTTTAAAAGGAGGTCATTCACAGTTGCGCCGTTTTTTCTGCCCTGAATTCAGGGGGGGCCAGCACAAATCCCCTTTAACCCGGTTTTTCCACGACCGAGTTTCCCCCCGTTTCTTTTCCAAAACACTGGATTTTATCAGAGTGCCACCAATGGGAACTTGCTCCCAATCCCATTTGGGGCATTCAGGAGGGAGGGATTAATGTGTAGGGGGGTGGATCATGCCCACCCCTTTGCTCTCTCTTTGCCAGCCAAGCGCCATTGTTTTTCCCTCTCAGCACTCTGTTGCGGGAGTATATAAAGAAGCTCCAGAAATGCAATGGAGACTTCTCACGCTTTGGAAAGTGGTCTCTTTAAAGTGCAGCCTGGCTTTTTTCCTCTTCTGCCCATCAGTCCCCTTATCTGCACCGATGTCTGATTCCCAGCCCAGAGCTCACCAAAGCCGGGGAGGGGGTTCTCCTAGGATCATTAGAAAGTGTTTTTTAAAAAAATAAAATTTGACAGCTTATGCGCATATTGGCTATTGCATGGCCACAGTGGACTGCACCTTTAAATACATGCATCATCAGCATGACATAGCTGCGCATGGTTTACTTGACATTTTTTTAAAAAAACAACAGTAGGGCTGTGGGTTAGGGATCGTTTTTCCTAAGAAATAAAACCATAACAGACTCTGTTCCCAAGGTGGTGCAAATTAAGCTCTTGCACCCACATTATATTGGTGAGAGATTATATTATTATATGGCTGAGAGAGTGTGACCCCCCCTCCCCAAGGCTAACCAATCCCATGGTTTCTTGCTAAGAGTTGTTCTGTGGGGCTTGACATTGCCATTCTCTGAGGCTGATGGGGTGGGTGGGTTGGCCAAACAGTGCTCATCATTTGATTGACAGTTTTAAAAAAATTCAGAGAACGATAAAATGGCAGCTCCATTTTAAGTTGATACAAATGGTAATGTGAACTTCATCATGGTTAAATTACCACAGAGAGATTAGATTGGGGTAAACATAGTGGGAACTTTGATTCGGTAGTATTGCATCATCAAATCTCCCCAGATCTCCCCATCACAAAAACACTAGTGTGAATGGGGCTTAATGCTATGGAATTCTGGGAATTGTACTTTCTTGTGACAGCAGAGTGCTTGGATAGAGAAAGCTAAATGTCTTACAAAACTATAATCCCCAGAATTCCATAGCATTAAGCCATGATAGTTAAAGGAGTGTCAAAATGTATTAATTCTGCAGTGCAGATGCAGCCTGAGTCTTAAAGGTGCTGCTATATTCCCTTGCCCTCTTCTTCTGTCTTCCTCCTTTTTATGCTACAAGAGACTAATACAGCTACTTCTTTGAAAACTTCACCATGCATTATCAGTCTGGCGATTGTCTGGAGGGTTATTTCTCTCACCATCTCCCTACTTAGTATTTTCCATACAAACTTGCAGATGTGAGATTCAGGTTGAGTGACTATCATAGCCTTCATTTTTATCAGCACAACCACTGAATCTGAAGTGACTGTAGCCTACAATTCACAGGGATGGGAATCAATTTTTCTCATTTTGCATCTTTATGAACATTTTCTAGATTTATACCTCTCCGAGCAAAATGTGAACCAGCACGATATTTTCCTTCTCTATTCACATAGAAACAAAACAAAAACAAAACCTATTGTGATGTAGTTCTTTGAAAATGACGTGTACAAAATTTTGCATATTCTATTTAAGTACATATTCATTTATTGCCTCTCAGGTCACCAAGGCTCCTAAACAATGCACAGCAAATAAAAACGGATAAAACAGTTTTTAAAAACAAATAGAAAAACTTTTAAAAAACCAGTCTGTATACAAAATATGAAAGGAAAATGCACACACATGTACACACGCACAGGTTGAGAAAGGGATGATAACAAAAGCTGTTATATTGTGGAAAACAACTTGCAGGTTCCAACCGAGAAAATGGAAGAAATATATATGAAAATACATACCATCTTTGTACTACAGGAACTTTGTAAAGGATTGGAACAAGCATTGGCAGCTGTTGCCTCCCACGTCAATTGGGTGGTGAATCCATTCTGGATTTTATTCCACACCTTTAAATGCACGATCCAGTCTGCTGAACTTCTTAGCATGTAAAGTTCATATCAAAACCTGGAATAAATTCTTTGCCCCACTGACATGGAAGCAACTCTCTCCTAGTGGAAACATTCCAGCTTGCATCCTATGTTATGCATTAACAGAAATGGTAGTTTTAGTTGCGCCAGATTTGTTCTTTTTAAGTAAGCCCTTTTAATCTTGCTCTTCATCCAAGTGAAACTCACAGAGTAGTTTATGTTAGATCAATAAGAATAATAATATGCCAATAATCTGTTATTTGCACCAGATAAGTGGGATATAAATTTTTAAACAAGTGAAATAAAATAATATGATTCTACTTGCACATGGCATGCATCCCAGTTCCTGTCTATGTTGCCTTTGCAATTTGAAGTCCATCTCCTCACCTAGAAAAGCTTGACTGGCTCACACAGTGGGACTGGCAGGTCTTTTATGAACTGTGGCATATCTCATGGCATATTCTACAGTGCTGTTCCTGTACTGTGCTGTGATGGAATGGTCAAACCAGCCTTTCTTGAACATGGAGGCCTCCAGATGTTGTTTTGTACCATCAAGTTGGCTTTCACTAATGGTGACCCTGTGAATGAGACATGTCCAAGAGACCCAGTTGTACTAGTTTTGTTGCCCAGGGGTGATGGAAATTTATGGAGAAGGTTAGAAGGAAGGGAACAGATAGAATCACCCCAGACTTGCTCAGGCATTGCAACCTCTGTGACAGCTCAGAGGAGGCAGCCATATTACAGACATTAAGGAGAGTTAGTGGTATGTGGCTCAAGTCATATATTTGTTTAAACAAAGGCACTCTTATAGTCACTAGTGCATCTGCCCTCCTCTTTGATAGCTCAGTTTTGCTTATAGGAGGTCCTGTATGCAAATGTTTTAGGCAGTGAGCTGCTTGAAGACACAATGCAAATGTTGAAAGGGTTCCCCCCCCTTAATTTCAGCACAATAGAAAAATGAAAGTAATAATTGAAGTGTAGATTCAGTCAAGCGTTTATTACTAGTAAAGTACAATTTTATGCATTTTTCTTGCTGAGTGTTCTATAAGCATTTTGCAAGCCAACAAGGAATTTTTACAATGATAAATTTATTAGAAAAAACATGACTGAGTCCATAATAAAATGTGGTATATGTAACTGAGCTGTACACAAACCATATGAAACAAATTTATATTTATATATTTGTTCTCCTTTGTGGTTAAGACATTTGGTCACCTCGAATAAATGGTGATTGGGAGGGGATTCACTGTATTACACTGTTAACTTGGTGCTTATTCGTTCATAACTCTTCAGTGGGGTTCTGGCCAATGTGCTTTACAGTGCTGGTATTTGCATAAGACATGCTTTCCTACATCTTAATGTTATTTCATCCATTCCTGATTTTGGAGGCCAGAGCCATTTCTTGGCCACCTGCTCTAGATGCTGAGCCATTCAGCTCAATACTAGATTTGAATCAAGTAATCCCATATGCATCCTTCTAGGTTTCTCTGTGGAGATTTGCCATTGATCTTTCGTTCTTCAATGGAACTGGCTATGTAATGGACAACATTTGTACTTCTTAGATCTTTCTTTGTGGAGTGGTGCTGGTATCCATGCATGCTGCCTTCAAGGAAATTAAGGTCCATATACCTATACATCCTCATAGTGGTCAATGGGGTTTTGAATCTTCAGTGGATTCTGCTATGTGTCTTTTCCTGTTCCTCAGTTGTGCACACAACAGTGGGGATTATTGCTAGTGCAAAATTCAGGTTCTTGAGGATCTTGCTGTTCACAATTTTCTATCTCTCAGGATTGGGTTAGTGAATTTAGAGGTTAGTGAATTGGGTTAGTGAATAAAGAGATGGAAACCTGTACCTGTTACAAACCTGTTGTACCTTGAAAGCGCCATGTAAATGGATAGTGCTATATAAATAAATGATAATAATAATAATCATGGGCAGGATTTCTGGGGCATCCACATGACACCTCTCTGCATGACTAGCAGAAGCAAAATAGTGGTGATGCAAGGTAAGCACATTGCTGCCTGTTTGTACAGGTCATAGAATACAGAATGGCTTGGCACACATTTTTAAATCTTTTAGCAATGATCATGTACAGCCTTGCTTCTGTAAGAGTCTGGCTGCACCACTGAGCACATTATTGTGAGCAAAGAGGGTAAGGGGAAACAGAGGTCCTTGTAGGTCAGTCTAATGGCAGTCCCGATTTGTCTGCCTATTGAAGCAGCACTTGGTCTTTTGAACGGATGCATTTTTATGCTTTGAGAGTTTTCTTCCCAGACTCTCAAGCTGTAACTAGATGCAAGAAGGGCACTGTAGTGCAAGCATTTATGGTTGAGCACACCCCGCGTCTCACCTGACTCGGTTAGCATCTCATTTAAATATCAAGGGTCAAGTTGTGTTCAGTCTCTTCTTCCTCTGAGAAGAAACCTCCAAATTCATTTGACCTTTTATTCTTTCTTTCTTTCTTTCTTTCTTTCTTTCTTTCTTTCTTTCTTTCAAAACAACAACAGCTTGAATTTCCCTCCTTTTACGTTTGCCTTGCAGAAAGCTAACAGCCAGACTCATAGTGAACATGTCTGTTTCATTTTTTAAATGAATATCTACATATTTTCATGAAAATTGTCTTGTACACTGTTTCCCATAATGTGGAAATGTGGTGGCATTTGATACCATCAACCACAGTACTGTATTCTTCTGGGCCACCTCTTTGAGATGGTATTTGTGGGCACTGTTATGCAATGGTTCCGATCTTACTTAGAGGGGTGAACTCAGAAGGTGGTGCTGGGGGACTCCTGTTTGATACTCTGGCTCTTGGCAGGTCTCTCAGGATTGTCTCCAGTGTTGTCTCCAATGCTGTTTAACATCTACATGAAACCGCTTGGAGAGATCATCCAAAGTTGTGGGGTGAGGTGTCACCAGTATGCTGATGATACACAACTGTGTCTCTCCTTTCCATCTGATTCTAAGGAAGCTGTCTCTGTGATGAACCAATGTTTGCTGTCAGTAATGAACTGGACAAGGGCAAAGAAATAGAAGCTTAATCTAGACAAGACAGAGGTGCTCCTGGTCAGTCAAAAGGTAGACCAGGCGATAGGGATGTTGGCTGTGCTGGATGGGGTTACTTTTCCCCCTGAAATCTCAGGCTTGCAGCTTGAGTATTCTCCTGGACTCAGCGCTAAGCCTAGATGCCCAGGTTTTAGTAGTGGCCAGGAGTGTATTTGCATAGTTAAAATTAATGTGCCAGTTGCACCCATCCCTTGAGACGTCAGATTTGGCTATGGTAGGTAACACATGCCTCAGTTACATCCTGTTTGGACCATGTGGGGCTGCCTTTGGAAACTGTTCAGAAACTTCAGTGGGTTCAAAATGCTGCAGCTGGAATGCTGACTTGGGTCAGTTATAGGGAGCATATAACTCCCTTGTTCACTGCCTTCCAGTTTGTTTCTGGGTACAATTCAAAGTGCTGGTGATGACTGGGAAAGCCCTTTATGGCTTAGGTCTAGACTATCTGAAAGAGGGATATCTTCCCATATGAACCTGCAAGAGTGCTAATATCTTCAGGGGAAGGCTGTCATCGTTCGGCCTCTCAGGGAGAGAGAAGGCTGGCTCAGTACCATCAGCGGCTAGCCTGAAGAAGGAGGCTCCTCCCTCCCCAACTGTCATCGTTTGGCTTCTGAGGGAGAGAGAAGGCTGGCCCAGTACCATCAGGGGCTAGCCTGAAGACAGAGGCTCCTCCCTCCCTAACTGTCATCTTTAGGCCTCTGAGGGAGAGAGAAGGCTGGCCCAGTTCCATCAGGGGCTAGCCTGAAGACAGAGGCTCCTCCCTCCCTGTCATCTTTCGGCCTCTGAGGGAGAGAGAAGGCTGGCCCAGTTCCATCAGGGGCTAGCCTGAAGAAGGAGGCTCCTCCCTCCCTAACTGTCATCTTTCGGCCTCTGAGGGAGAGAGAAGGCTGGCCCAGATCCATCAGGGGCTAGCCTGAAGACAGAGGCTCCTCCCTCCCTGTCATCTTTCGGCCTCTGAGGGAGAGAGAAGGCTGGCTCAGTACCATCAGGGGCTAGCCTGAAGAAGGAGGCTCCTCCCTCCCCAACTGTCATCGTTCGGCCTCTGAGGGAGAGAGTAGGCTGGCCCAGTTCCATCAGGGGCTAGCCTGAAGAAGAAGAGCCCTCCCTCCGGTCCATCTGCCTTGGTCCAGGCCTCAGAGGGAGAGAAGAATGCTGGACCTGATTCCCTCCCCCCCCTCACCATTCCCTTCTCCTTTTGTGTCGTGTCTTTTAGATTGGAAGCCTGTGGGCAGGGAACTGTCTGTTATCCCCTCTATTGTAAACCGCTCGGATTCCCAGTGATTGGGCGGTATATAAATAAAACCTATTATTATTATTATTATTTCTGTCAGTCCCACCACCATCAAAGGCTCACTTGGCGAGGACACAAGAGAGCTTTCATGGTGGCTGCTCCCACCCTTTAGAATGCTTTCTGCAGGAGGCTAGGCTAGCCCCCTCCTGCTTTTCTTTATGGGTGGGCAAAGACATTTTTGTTCAATCAGGTTTTTAATATATAATCACAATCAGAGAAGATTTATACAGGATGTGTGCTTTATTTATGTTTTTTAACTTCAGTATGTTTTATGCAATTTTATATTGTTTTATTGAATTACTATTTTTTATATTTTTCTAGGAAAGTTTTTAACTGTGAGTTGCCTTGGGTCCCTTTCTGGGGGAAAGGTGGAATATAGATAAATAAATAAATAAAGTATGCTTTTTGCAAGAAATATCCCTCAATGTATGATAATTATCCTGATGGCGAAGTATAAATCTCCCCAAGTATAGTTATTCTGAATCTGTGTGGAGTGGAGGTAAAAGCTGTTCTTTCTTCTTTAGATCTCTCCACATTATTATTATTGTGAAAGACTTGCTTACTTCAAGTAGGAGCGGCAGGATTGAGTTATGTGTGTTTTGCGCCTTGTTTTTCTTTTTTAAAGAAACATAAGTTGTAATGGGATGAATTATCTTGTAGCTGTCATTGTAACTTTATGACAAACTCCAGACCTATCACATTGATTTTTTTTTTAAAAAAGGATGATCCCCATTTTCTTGGAGGATACAGTGACAATGAATGCAAGAGAGGTATTTTATTAAAGCAGAGGTGGGCAATTGCTGTGGGCCTAAAAGTCTGCTCTGGGGAATATTGGGTTGCATCATGGGTATTGTTATAAAATGGTGGTTGCAAAATGAAAATTTTCTTCACTTCAAAGTTAAAATGAAAGTAGCAAAAGTGAAGGGTCTGGAAACCATGCCTATGAGGAAAGACTTAGGGAGCTGGGGATGTTTAGCCTGGAGAAGAGAAGGTTAAGGGGTGATATGATAGCCCTGTTTGAATACTTGAAGCAATGTCATATTGAGGAGGGAGCAAGCTTGTTTTCTGCTGCTCCAGAGAACAGGACCCAGAGCAATGAATGCAAACTACAGGAAAAGAGATTCCACCTCAACATTAGGAGGAACCTCCTGACAGTAAGGGCTGTTCGACAGTGGAACACTCTTCCTTGGAGTGTAGTGGAGTCTCCTTGCTTGGAGGTCTTTAAACAGAGGCTGGATGGACATCTGTCAGGGATGCTTTGATTAAGATTTCCTGCATGGCATGGGGGGTTGGACTGGATGGCCCTGGCAGTCTCTTCCAACACTATGATTCTATGAAAAGTAGCTGGCATTTTATCAACCATAAGCAAGTGAAGGTTAAAATCACCGTATAGGCTCTAGCTGAATACCACTGGTATGTAGGATTATAAGAGCCATCATGGTGTAGTGCTTTGAGCTTTGGACTGTGACTGGTGGTCCAGGTTCGATTCCCATCGAGTGATCTTGGATGGGTCATACACTCTCAGTCCCAGAAAACCCTGTAATAGGTTCACCTTGGGGCCATTGTGAATTGGAAATGGCTTGAAGGTGTATAGTAACAACAGTACTGTATATGATTATGGTGGACAACTAACTTGCCACTTTGAAACATAAATTGATTAAAGTTACCTGGATTTGCTTTCTTCTTTCTTAGCACCACCTCATCTGAAAGAACTGGTGTGGATGTATAGCATCAGGGATGGAGTGCAAAGATTCATTTGGTTCTTATTTAAATTTTTGTTAAAAAAATCATTTTAGAAGAGACATAGCTTGGTGAAAAGTGCTTTGGAAACATGCACGCACTGGGTAAAATTTGTATTAAAATGTGTACAAATTTTTGCTTGTGCGAGAATTTGCAGAGTTTTTATTATGCAGACATTTGTGGACATCTGCAAATTTATGTGGAAGGGGGACAAAAGAAACTTTTCCTTGTCATCTGTGCTATACTACTTTGCCACAGCAGGGAGCTGGATCGCATGGCCTTTGACTGTCCTTTCCATATCTATGATTCTGTCAATATAAATAGGCTCCTGCCCCAATGCAGAATTAATGCAGTTTAATACTGCTTTAACTGTCATGGCTCCATTCTCTGTAATCTTGGGATCTGTAGTTTGTTGTGGCACCAGAGTGCTCTGCCACAGAAGGCTAGATATCTCACAAAACTACAAACCCCAGAATCCCATAGCATTGAGTTATAGCGGTGTCAAACTATATTATTTAAGCAGTGTAGATGCAGCCACAGTCTCAACACTGGAAACAGAAAGAATGACAGCGTATTCAATATGCAATTTGGAATACTTCTTCCAAGCCCATTCTTTGGAAATGATCTCTTAGAACTGTTTTTTTGGAAAATGCCTTGACTACTTATTGAGCTGCTCGAAATATGAAAGATGAAAGCCAGTCTTAATTGAAATCTTTGCTGCTTTTCCTGTAGCCCGCCAAGAAGGGCAGAAATCCCACCCATAAGTGCTGCATGAATTGTTCACAATGAAGACGTTACTGACATAAAAATGATGACTACTTACCCGTAGCAAATCACTTTTCACTTGATGCAGGTTTTTTGTGTTCAGTAATATGCTGACTGATATAAAAACGTTGATAGAATAGAGTCAAGGAGTCCCCCCTCCCCTAAATAATGAACTGCTTCTGAAAGAAGAAGAAAAGTATTATAATTTGCCATGAATTGAAGGAGCTTCTTTGTTTTGATGACGTGTATGGAAGAGATGGAAAGTGAAAAATGAAAGAAGATTCACAAGAGGATTTAAGAAAGATAAACTTGTCTGCTAATCAGTACAGAATTGCTTTAAGGCTCAAGCATGCATTTTAAGGTCTTTTATAATTTGGTTTTATGTAACAAGAAGGTGCATGCTATAGAAGATCAATACTGCATTTCTAATAATGAAGAATGAAAAAGGCAATAATAACAGTAGGAACAACAACTTTTTATTCACATCTGCCCACTTTGTGTGTCACTGTAGTCTTGCAGTTTGACTGTTGGATTAGGACTCTGGGAGACCAGGATTCAAATCCCTGCTCAGCCATAGAAAGCCATTGAGTGACCCTGAGCAAGTCACACTCTTTCAGCCTTAGAGGAAGGCAATGGCAAACTCCCTTAGAATAAATCACCATATTCACACATCCACATACCTATATATAGACTATCATCCAAAACACATTGCAGAAATAATCCAGTTTGAGGCCACTTTAATTGCCCTGGCTCAGTGCTAGGGAATCCTGGGAATTGTAGCTTATTGTAACACCAGAGCTCTCTGACAGAGAAGGCTAAATGTCTCACAAAACTACAGTTCCCAGAATTCCCTAGTATTGAGCCAGGGCAGTTAAAGCGATCTCAAACTGGATTATTTCTGCAGTGTGTATTGGACCTAAGATTTTTCTTTGTGTAATCTGCGCTCATATAACTACAGCTATCTTTGACTGAATCCTGAGGGTGCAATTTGTGATGTCAGTGTAGCTGCTTAATTTTCTAGTTGTGGAATTGGGAATGCACAGTCTCTGTTTCTACAATCCTATTCAATAAAGTAATACATCGACGGTACTGAGGAGTAAGTTATGCACTGTCCAGGAATGATCAGCTGCATGGCTAGAATCCCATCGATTAGCCCCAGCTAGAGCCAGATGTGAAATGGTTACACTTGTGGATCTCTGCATCTACAACCAGGATGTGCAGAATAGTCAAAAAAGTAGAATTGCATAAAAGAACTTACACATGTCCCTATAATTTTCCTTACATGAGCATGGCTGTGCTCTAAGATCTGCAGGAGAAAGCTTTCTCTCCATCATACCAGACATGTCTCGTGAGGACAAGAGAAGAGAGCCTTCTTGGTGGCTGCTCCCAAGTTGTGAAACTCCCTTCCCGGGAGGTTTGGTTGCCTCCCTGCCTACTGTTTTAAAGACCTTTTTATTTATGGAAGCGTTTGGTCTTTACTGTGTGTTGGCAGATAAACCTTTTAATAGGGGATTGAGTCATGCTTTTATTTGATTATATTTTAAGTATCTTTTAATGCTCTTTTGAACTTGTTTTTAGCTTGTGTTTTAAAGCAGAAATTTAGTTCAATTATGCTTTAAATTTTGTACCAAGAGTTTTTTTTAAAAAATTGTATTATGCTTTTAAAATCTTTTATGCTGCCTTAGATCCCATGCTGGGAGAAAGGAGGAAAGTAAATTAATTTCTTAATCTATGACACCTGTAGGATTTTTGCCAATGAATTACTGTTGGAAATGAATGAGAAATGGGATGGCAGTCACAACAAGGTGAGCTTGTAAGTAGATGCCTCTGACTGTACCGACAGCAGCAATATAGTGCTTCTGTTTCTCCTTTCTGCTTGAATTTGAGCAAATGCTAAAAGTTACCAATAATCACAGACTGTGTAAGAAATCGAGAAAATGAAGAGACATTTAAGGGGATGGGAGAGACTATATTCGTTTGCTATCTGATCATGGATGGAAGCCTCTGGCCTTTTATTTTTATGCCCTGTCAGGCTTCAATAGCACAAATAGTTTTTGCAGAGGCCAGTTTTTTGTTATTTCCAATCTCTTAATTGCACTCCGCCAGTGAAAGAAATTGGAAGTGGGAAGAGGAGCCACTTGTGGGCTTGGTGATGATGATTAGGAATTTTTAGAAGTTGCTTGCTTAAATTCGGTTGACCTGAGCAGGAGGGAAGGAGGGAGAAAAGGCAGTGGATCATGCTGTGAACTAATTAAAATGATACTGGGTGGGAGGAAGAATATCAGATTTGAACTGCAGTGAATGCTTGAGCTCAGCACATGGGGTCCTTCACACTTCATAGGCAAATTGAATATATAGGAGCAGTGACAGAAAAAGTAGTTTAATTAAAAGAAAAAACATCCAGAACTGGTGTCAGATTTTATTTTATTTTTTTCAAAAGCAGCAGTGCTGTTTAGATTCCTCCAATCTTCTACTCCTTGTATGATTCCTTCCCACAAAATGATGAATAGGAATGAAACACAGGAAATATCTGCTTTATGCAAGCCCTCTTCAGGCACCATATCTGCTGAGATGAATATGAAGCTATGCATATGTGGAGTCCTTGTTGCTCCTGTTTTCCCATCAGTATCTATTGCTCTGAAACTGTGAACAGTGTGTTGTTTATTAATTATTTTTACTCCACCTTGTGAGCCAGAGGCATCACAAGATGGTTAAAGATACTAAAAGCAATCTTAACAACACATAAAGCCCCAGATAATCAATTAAAGTAATAAAACAGTGGCAAAAACAGTATGGGAGAAGAAAACCTATTAAAGAACACATCCCTTTCACACTCCAGGGATCCCTCTGGATCAGTACAACTGTTGCTTCCTTCAGGTAAAAATGTAAAGATTGCAATGTAAAGATTGCCTTCCTGGAACAGAATATGACCAAAGGTCTGTCCTGTCCAACAACATCCTATATTCCACAGTAGTCATTCAGATGGTTCTTGGAAGACTACAGATGGAGATTTATTGGCTACATAATTTTGGATGGATACAAGAAAGTTCTTCATAGAGTACACAATTACTTTGCAGGACTCATTCCCACAAGATGCATTGGTGGCTACTACCATAGAATCAGAACTTTAAAACGTTCCTTTTTTTGGGTTGTAACTCCTATGATGGCTGTCTGGCCAGTCTGGCCAAGGGATTCTGGGAGTTATAGTATAAAAAGGTATTTTCCCCCAAGTTACTTTCAGAACAGAAGACACACAGAACATGAGATGAAATTATAGTTGTTTTTGCCTTCTACTTCTTCTTTTTCTTCAGTGCCCTTGAGTCAACTTCAACTCATGGTGATCCTGTGAATGAGACATCTCCAAGCCCCATATCCTCTGCTGTTCTACTCAGCCCCTGCAGGCTTAGGCCTGGGGCATCTCTGTTTGAGTCTAACCATCTGGCATGTGCTCTTCCTCTCTTTCTACTGCCTTCCAATTTTCCCAGTATCATTGCTTTTTCTAACGATTAATGCCTTCTCATGATGTGGCCAAAGTATGACCTCCTTAGTTTAATCATCCTGGCTTCCAGGGAGAGTTTGGGCTTGATCTGTTCTAGGATCCACTTTCTTACTTGTATACACTGTAAAAGGAAAAAGTGTTTGGGTGGAATAATGAATGAAACACAGTTCCAGTTTCAATGTCATGTATGGGCCAACTATCAAAAGGTGATTGATTATTCCACTGACATGAAAACCACCATTCATCCCTGCAGTTGGAAGGCACTTGTCAAAAAGCATGCTTTTCCTTCCTCTCTCCTAGTTAAGAAAGATGGAATCCAGGTATGTGTGCAAAACAGAACCACAGAAAGGGTAGTTTGGGGCAGAGCTCAGGAAAGCATAGGTGTGGGGTGGGATAGAGATTGTGTGAAAGGGTTAAGTCTTTGTAAATACTCTCTGCTAATATGATTTGGGGTTGCTAGCTGCCTCTCTTTGGAATTATGGCCATAGATCCATTTGCTAGTCCGGTTAGAGTAAAGTCAGTGAATAAACAGCTTTATGTGCATTGCATTGACTTATAATATAGATTTTAATAATATAGATTTCTAGCCTGCCCAATCACGGAGAATCTGGGTGGGTTACAACAATAAAACACATCAAGTTACAGTAAAATTAAAAAAAAATCAGACTCTAAACCTACCCCACCCCCATATCCAACATTAAAACAGAATTAAACAATGATGATATAACATTAAAAACATTAAAAACATTCAATAAAAATAGACATAAAGATAGGGGGAAGAATAGGCAGATGAGGGGGCAAATATCTCTGTATCTGGGGAAGGTAACTAAGTTGGAAAGGCCTGCTGGAAGAGATCCGTCTTGAGTGCTTTCTTAAAGGTGGTCAGAGTGGGAATGTGACGGATCTCCTCCGGCAGGTCGTTCCATAGTTTTGAAGCAGTAGTAGAAAAGGCCCTCTGGGAGACTGATGTTAGCCTAGATTTTTTTAGCTGTAGTAGATTTCTTCCAGAGGAACTTAGTGTGCGGGACGGGCAATAGGGAAGAAGGTGCTCCCTCAAGTACTCTGGGCCCAAGCCATGCAGGGCTTTAAAGGTGATCACCAACACCTTGTACTTTGCCTGGACTTGACACACTTACTCTAGACCAGAGCAATTGGGTCTGGCAATTGTATTTAGGTTGTGATGTGGCTAACCTTAATCCAATGGTTAGTCACAACTAGATTAGTCTCACTGAATCATTAAGAACCTGGTAAGTCAACATTTCTGTAAGTTGCCTACATTTATTGCATCTAGTTTTCTGTGACAAATGGATGTAGTTCTTTGTTTTGATTGGCTGTTGGAATATTTAAGTTATGCCTTTGACTTTGCTAAGTTATGCTCAACAAGTGCAAATATGACAAAATTTATACGATCTTCTTCAAAATCAAATCTAGGAAAATATTTTGCACTGAAACTTTTCACTACTTGAGAAATTCAGTGAGCATAATACATATTTTTGGACTGTTGCCCCCAAATCTGATTTTTCCCAGACTGGTGAGGACATGGTGACACAGAAAAACACAGAGCGATCGTCATCTGAAGCACGAGGCCATTAATGCCAAAATGACTGATGTGCACAGCATAAAGTTTAACAAAAAAGAAGAGATTTTTCACTTTGTCATTATGCAAGCAGGTGCTGAGGGAATTTATTTTTGTTCTAAGAAAAGGAAAAAGTGATCCATTATCTCTTTTTGTGTGTGTTAAATTTTGTGCAAATGGAATTCAGCTCAATAGGTTTGCTTGTCTTATCTCCTTGTGATAACAGTGACTGCAGAAGAGCTTTGAGTGGAAATGTAATTCTGCAAAACTGTGTTTTATAATTATGTGAGAAATAGGTAATCTCACTTATTGTTTTTCTGAGTATATATTGCATCAACACGCAGCATCTGGTATGATTGCTTTTAAATGATTAGCACACCTAAAGATTGAGCAATCCAAATATCATGAAACAAAAGGACTTTGTTTTACTTGAGATAATAAATATGTATTATACAGAAAGGAGATGGAACATTGATATGAAAAAAGAGGAGAGAGGGGAAAAAAAAAGAGAGATGGATAAATGTAAGATACCTTGAACGGTAAGGTTGCCAGATATCCCTTACTGTTAGGGATGTGCTTTATTTGAGGGCTGGCAACCTCATATCTCAATAAGCATGTTCCTTATAGCATTGCCAGATATCTATTATCATATGGGATTTCTCCTGTTTGAGGAAAAGCTTTTCCTTTTATACAGACTTGGGGTGTATCTACACTGTAGAAATAATACAATTTGACACCATTTTAGTGCTGAAGATCCATCCATGGAATCCTGGGATTTGTTATCTGAGATCTGATATTTGATCTTTTTAATGTGTTGTCTGCTTTTTTATCTAATTCTAACTTGTATTATTATCTATTTTATATGTATTTTGTAGAATGTACGCCATTGGCAGATTTCATTTTTATTGATCTTATGGTTTGTATGTACAGCGCTGTGCAAATCTACAGCGCTGTATAAATAGAGTATAATAATAATAATAATAATAATAATATGTAATTTTACAAGCTTTCTCTGGCAAAGAGTGCTGATGCCTCACGAAACTACAAATCCCAGGATTCAGTAGGATGGAGCCATGGCAATGGAGGTGCATTTTTGCTACAGTGCAGCTGTACCCTTGATTAAATGTCCCCCCATCTATATTTTGGGGTATGGGCCCTTCATAAAGACAGAAATGTGTGCATCCTTTAATTTATGAATGTGAACAATATATTAATTTTACAGATAAATTTGGCTAAGTTAATGCTTTCAGGTGATATTTAGGCAGAACAAAAACACAAAGTAGTTAACAGCTACTTCTTTCTTGTTAGTCTTGCATGACATGAAGTTTGACTGTCCCATATTGCTGTTTTGAAAAGTGGGCAACATTACCCACAGTGTGTGTGTTGTGAGCCGAGTTTGATAAAATTTAGAAATGCAGTAATCTCATTATTTAATGGTAGTTCAGCCATTCTTCAACATGCATGGTGAATCACTGTCCAAATTCTGCAGCCAGTGTGGAGCATCTGTTCATGGCTGGAGGCTGTTTGTTTCTCATAGCAGGGACGGGGAACCTTTGGTCTTACAGACATTTTGGACTACAACTCCCATAATCCCATACTGTGGGCTAATAGATGGACTTGATGTGAATTTTATGCAATGATAGCTAGTGGCTTCTATGTCAGTGTATCCACTGGGTTTTAGTTCAGACTTTAAAAGAAGCTATTAAACACTATAATAAATAATGAGAACAACTTACTTTTTCTAAAAAAGTAACTTATTGAGTTGGGCCCTACGGGTTTGTTGAGAGTGTCAATCCCAGCATCTTGAATGTTGTCCATAACCAGAATAGTGAGTCTAAATCTATGATATCAGAATCAAAGGAGAGCCAGCAATTTATATGTATTTTATATGTATTATCCTATTATTTCTTAGATTGTACGCCACAGGCAGGTTTACTCTTATATATTTATTGTTTTTTGTACAGCGCTGTGCAAATCTACAGCGCTATATAAATACTACTACTACTAATAGTAAACATGACACAGTAGTCTGAGCATTGGACAGCAGTTCTAGAGACCAGGGCCCAATTCCTAGCTTGGCCATGAAGTCCACTGGGTGACTTGGGGCAAGTCACATGCTCTCAGCCTCTGGGGGAAGGCAATGGCAAACCTCCTCTGAACAAATCTTGCCAAGAAAACTCCATGATAGGTTCACCTCAGGGTCACCATAAGTCAGAAATAACTTGAAGGCACACAACAACAAGAGAATCAAACAGGGTGGTGATAAAAGCCTTCATCTGTAAACTTCATTTGAGCTTCAGAGAAATTGATGGAGCTGTTCACACAGCCTCCAGTCTTTATCAAGTTTCCATTACATTTCCCTCCGTATGTCTCTGTAGAGATGCCATTCTAAGATCAGGTGATCTTCAACTTCAGGCTCTATTTTCTAATATTTATTTTTTGCCCAAAGGCAGTTGCAAGCAGAATAATTTTAGGGAATGCTCTCTTCTGTGGTACTGATTCCACTTTTAAAAAGTCACTATACTTTTGACCTATGATTTTAGAGCAAGGACAATACAAGTGACTTCACATAAGAAGCTCCAGATGATCTTACAGAGGATTATTCCATTTGTATTCCCCCTCTGGGATACACGACTCTGCAGTGTTTTGTCTCCTTCAATGAGACATTTATTCTGTGTTCCTTTATGAAAGCCCCTTAAAAAAAACCTTCGTCTCCTGCTGATACTCTGGCAAGGCTGAAAGCTTGTCAGATACTGCATGTAAAGGTTGGGTCTCTTATGGGTCCAATGGATTTTCATTTTCCCAACTTCTCATTTGCCCTAAGGCAAGAAAGATAAAAGGAAGTTCACTGCTTTCAGAAAAAGGGAGGCAAAAAAGCACTTCCCAGCCAGGGCAGGGCTAGGGTCTTAGAGTGTTTGTTCTTAACTGTCATAATAATATAGGCCAATGAGGTTAGAAGGTAAAGTTAGAACTAGTGCAGAGCTTTGAAAAGTTACTTTTTTGGACTAGAGTTCCCAGAATGACCTAGTGTGGTCATGCTGGCTGGTGAATTCTTAGTGTTATAGTACCATAAAGTAACCTTTCCAAGCTGTATCCCAGAGGTAGACAACTGTGTGATATTGCAATAGGTCAAGAAGGATTTCTGATTCCTTGCTATTTAAAAATAGCACCAACCAAAACACTATAAATTATACAGATACAATGAAAGAAAGCTTGGTGGTAGCAGATAGCATTTGGTACTAGCAGCTTATCTTGGAGAAATTGCCTTTTTGGAAACCCCAGAAAGTAAATTCCTCAGGTCTTGTTTCAACTTACTTTGCTCTAGCATTCCCACAGCTGGGTAAATAAAATAGAAAGCAAATAGCTTCTTAGAGGTCTAAACCCAGGATCATTAGGATTTTAAGTCAGTTTTAAACCAGGGTTTGTGGTAAGGTTACCAATTTTGATTGCCCAAAGGGAGATGTAAAGTGGGTCTGAACTAGCTGAAGTAGCTGAATTAGCATTGTTTGTTCTCATCCTAGTTTATTTGGTGGAGCTACAGTTCACAAAGAATATTATACCAACAAGCATGATTAAAAAAGAAAGTGCATCAAATTTGTTTTAAAAAAGCAATTGGAAGTTTCCCAAGATGTAGAAGGGAACAGAAATGAGTCTGAAACAGAAATTAAATTATTTTACTAGCCTATTTCCCAATTATTGGCAATAGCTAGTTTGTATGATTCAGAAATGAGAACCAGTGTCATGTAGTGGTTTGAGTGTGGGACTACAACTCTGGAGATCAGGGTTCGATTTCCTACTCAGCCATAGAAGCACACTGGGTGGCCTTGGGCAGGTCATACACTCTCAGCCCCCAAAAAACCTGTGATAGGTTTGACTTAGGGTTAACATAGGTTGGAAATGACTTGAACATGCACAACAACAACAGCAAAACCAGCAGTGTCATGCAGCCATCCAGTTGTTATTGAATTAGAGTTGCCAGTGGCCATAGTCAGCATAGCTAGAGGTAAAGAGTGACAGGAGTATAAATTCAACATCTGGAGCCCCACACAATTTATACCCCTGTATTGAATGGCTGAGAAACCTTTACCTTTTTACATTTATAAACTATAGATTTTGGAGATCAGACCCCTTGTTACTAGTTGGGCAGTAGTACAAATCAACTCAAACTGAATTCCAGTTGGTAATGTGCAGATGATTTGAACGTTCACATATAGTTCCAAAGAGTTTTGGACTGTATGAAAAACAGACTATGAACATAAGATATGTCAAAGGAGAAACCATTGACAACAAGTTTGTAGGAAAATGGTTCCAATTTATTATTTCTCCAACAAGGATGGACTTTGGACAATCCCATTACATGGCCAGAAATTTTGGAAAGACTTATTAATAACATAATTATGCTAGACCTTATGACACAACTTTTAAATGTACTCCTGACCAGTAGGACTCAACCTTGTTTCTCTATTTCAAGCTAGACTCTGAGTTATAGTAGGCAGAGTTTTACACTCATTTTCAAGAGTGGTGCTTGGTCAGCCAGAAGTGGAGAATTTTAGTGATGAAAACCAGTACACATGTCAACCATTTACTTTATATATCCACAAACTGTCAAGCTTGATGTTCTGTTTTAAGATGTTTTCAGTTAAAAACAAATGTGTGTGTGTGTGTTAGGAACCTTATTCTCTTGCATTTGGCCTCTCTATTCATGTGCAGTCCAGTTCACAATTGTCAGGGATGGGTGAGTAGTAATGTATTTATTTTGAGCTCAATCTCACTACCAAGAATGAGAGAAAAAAACCCAGGGTAGGGGTGGCAGACGGAGATAATCTGGATGCCGAGCTGTGCCTAGTTAGCTGGATGTTTTGCTAAATTTCCCCCCAGAGGCACGACAAGGTAACAAGCAGAGTTTTTCAGGCAGTTTGCTTTCCATTTATTTAGAATTTATTGTCCTGTTATATCTTAGACTTCTTCTTGGTTGATCGTTAACCATCCAGCCTTGTTTCTCTATTTCAAGCTAGACTCTGAGTTATAGTAGGCAGAGTTTTACACTCATTTTCAGGAGTGGTGCTTGGTCAGCCAGAAGTGGAGAATTTTAGTGATGAAAACCAGCTCAATGTATCTCAGGGGAGGTTGTTTGCATTTGGACAACAAGGGTCTCTTTCTATCGATCCAGGTTTAATTATCTTTTTAGTGTGCTTGCATAAAAGAACAGGGCAGCTTACATGGAAGAGTTACTTTAGGGGACTACAAGTCTTGAAAGCCCCTAGCCAGCACAGCTAGCTAGTTTTTATTTTATTTTATATTGGGTTTTTTAATGCTTGTTCAGGGAACATTTCTAAAATCATAGTCTTACTGGATTTTTAAAAAAACCTTTGGACAGCAATAAGATATCCATCTGTTTATTGGAACATAGTAGGAGCGCCGCTAGATCAAACCCAAGGTCTATCTGGTTTAGCATCCTATATAACGCAGTGGCTTGCAGATAGCCATGGGAAACCCCCAAGCAGGAAAGGAGTGCAGTAGCTGCATTTTGAAGTTCTTCAGCAATACAATTTATTCAAAGGGAATGCTGCATCTTATCCTGAAGTTGGTATATAGCCATCAAGACTAGTGACTGATGATTATTCATTAGCCTTGTAAGTAAACACTAATGTTAGGTAAGGAAAGGTGCTGCAGTCCCCTGAACATCTTGGATATTTTTCCCCTGCACTGTTCCCAATTTCATTCTATTCTTTTTGAGATGGAATTACTAAAAATACACAGAGTGACTGCATCATAGGTTAGGATACTGACAATTTTATTTCCATTGCTTTCTCAAATAACTCCTAGCATGGACTGTGCCTTTTTCACAGTTGCTGCACGCTGAGTTGGTGTTTTGTGCTATTCACCATGATCCCACAGGTCTGTTTCTAGATTAGTTATCACCTGTTCAGATTCCATTACTTTATATGTGAACTGCCATCTTCCTGATGCTTACTTAAAAGACATTATTTTACACTCAGTAACTTTAAACCATATTTGCCATTGTATTGTCCCTTCATCCATATGAGTATAAAAAAGTTCTGTGCTGGATCAGACAAAAGGCCAACTTAGCTTAGTGGCCAAACCCTAAAGGTCCAGCAGGACTTGAGTGGAATAGTTCTCTTCAACCCATGTTTCACCACCAATTGGCATTGAAACTATACTTCCTCTATCCTAGAGATATTATATAACCATCTTGACTAGTAGCCACTGATATCTAGCTTGGAGAGATCCTCTTGGAGCGCTTCACAATTAGGTTTATTTTTAATTTTATTTGTTTATTGTTGTTATGTGTCTTTAAGTCATTTCTGACTTATTGTGACCCAAAGGCAAACCTATAACTGGGTTTTCTTTTTAAGACTTGCTCAGAGGAGGTTTGCCATTGCCTGCCTGCCTCTGAGGCTGGGAGGGTGTGACTTGCCCAGGGTCACCCAATAGGTTTCCATGTCCAAGCAGGGATTTGAACCCTGATCTCCACAATCATAATTGAACACTCAACACTGGGTCTCTTTCAGATTAGGTAGTGCTTGCCGTGATCCTTGAAGAATTCCATTGTTTGATCCCATTTATTGATGTGATTGTCCATTTCTGCTTACCAGCTGATTGAATATATTTCACTAGTTACCAACATGTCCTTCTGTCTTATGCAATATATTGTTGCTGTTATTAGTACTGTTGTTAGAAATACTCACAATCATAATCATGATAATAATATCATCTTCAAATAGTGATATTCTGAACAGCAAATCCCATGCATCACATGTGTCCTTTCAGGGCTGCTTTTTGGCCCCCAGGGCTTTTGCCACCATATGCCTTCTAGGGGGCATGGGTGGTAATTTTTTTGCCAATGTTAGCCCACCTTGAGTAAATTTAGGCACAATTAAGACCATTTTTGAAAGAAGAAATTAGTAGGAAGTGACTTTTGCTAACATTATAGGAAGCGACCTATTAGAAAAGCCCTCTTCTGGGCCTAAAATAGCCCATGGCTCATGGAAGACGTCAAACATAAAAGAATTTTCCTATGCTAATAGGAGGGTTGTTATTGTGTGACTTCAAATCATTTCCAACTTTATGGCGATTCCAAGGCAAACCTTTTCTTGGCAATTTCTTCAGAGCGGGTTTGTCATTGCCTTCCTCTGAGGCTGAGAGTGTGTGACTTGCCATTGGGTTTCCATGGCTGGACTAGAATTTGAACCTGGTCTCCAGAGTCGTAATCCAGCCCTCAAACCACTCTGCCACACTGGCTGTCATGTTAAGTTAGGAAGTATTAGGGGACGTTTTTAAAAAATGCAGTGAGGAATGTGCCCCCCCCCCCCAGGATACAGGTGCCCTCTTGATAGGACATGTGTGTGTATGTGGGGGGTGGGGGTTTCAAGCTAGGCAAGAAAGTCCAGACTCCATTCTTGTATATTTAGTCCAGGGTAAGTGGTTTTCTGTGTTTTGCTATGACATTGTTGTGGCTGCATCTGCACTTCAGAATTAATGCAGTTTCACACTGATTTAACTGTCATGGCTCAGTGCTATGGAATTCTGGGTTTGTAGTTTTGTAAGTCTTTGCTATCAGAGAGCTCCAGTGCCACATCAGATTACAAATCACAGAATTCCATAGGATGGAGCCATTATAGTTAAAGCAATGTCAAACTACATTAATTCTGCAGTGTGGCTGCTTCAGCACAGCTTTCATTCTTGGATAGGTATTTATAGGTATTGCTTGGACTCATTTCGCTACACTATGTGTGTGTTTTTTTAAAGGTAAGTAACCTATCTAAAATTAACTATCCTAATCTTGGTATAGCTCTAGTGAAGTTGAAAAAAAAATATTATGGTTTCAGTATTAAATACAATCATTGTTGTCATAGCAGGGTTATCCATGTGACTTCTCTCAGGGAAAGCAAAACTGCTTAGCTATGACTACTGTAAAAATGAGAGATGCATTTCCAATTATATACTGCTCATAGCTCTTTATTGACTTGCCATTGTGAGTTAGCCATTTTTAACTGAGAATATTATACAGCAGTTTGTGGAGGTTAGAAAAATGACTTGTTTGGACTTATTACTTCCAGAATCCTCTAACCAACATAGCTATTAATACAAGTTCAAGTAATATCTAGCCAAATGTGATAGATCTAGGAGTTGCTAAGCTGGGGGGGGGGGGTAAATTCAAAGTGAAACAGAATGGATAAATTCAGAGCTTTGAAAAGCTATTTCTTTGGACTATACCTCCCAGCTATTACAGAGCTGTGATACTTGGGATATATAGTCCAAAGAAATAACTTTTCAAAGCTCTAAATTTATCCATTCTGTTTTACTTTGAATTTACCTCCTCAGCTCAGCACTTCCTGAATGTATTAGTAAGTAACACTTATTGTTCTCAAGCAGCATGACAACCGGGGATATGGGCACTTCAGTTCATTTTGGAAGTGAAAGCCTAATTGTTTTTCAATGTATAGCAACATTCAGTTCATTTTCAGCAGAATTATCACTCTCTATACTGGCCATGGGGCCTCAAGTAAACTTCTTTCTGTCAGTGATTCCTTGCAAGTGTGGTTGTAACTCAATGGCAGGGAACTTGCTTGTATGTAGAAGGTGCAAGGTTCACCCCCTAGCATCTCGAAGAAGAAGAAACGCTGGAGAGATGCTGATAGTCAATGTTGACAATATTAGACTAAATATACCTATGATCTGGCTCAAAACTTGGAAAGCCACTTTTAAAAAAGTAATTAGTTTTAGATTTATTTTCAAGTAATAGTTAGTTACTAGTACAATTTCAGTTCTCAGAAAAGTACCTTGTTACCTACCCATTTCTGGGAAGAAACTAAAATAGTTCTCTTTTCATTACTTAAAAATACTTGTAAATGTAACAAGCATCTGGCCTGTGGTACATGGTATAAAACCAGTGCTTCAGTTGTGTGGTATTTTAGCGACATCCCATAATTATAAATATGTCAATTCTCCATCATTCACTTATAGTCATGATGTAAGTTAGTTATGTCTTTAGTTAGGTTATAAAAAAGGGAGTAATTAAAACAACTAGTTGTAGTTAGTTCCAAGGTATAGTCCACCAGAGTCTAAGCAGATGCAAGTGGTGATACATTCTTGTGTCCCAGTTGGCCACAAAGAGCAACAGCAGAGTTCTGAGCAGTGCTACTCTCTAGAACAGAGAAGTTGCTTTTTTGGACTATAGCTTCTAGAATCCCCTCACTAATACAGCCATTTTTGGGAGGTGTAGTCCAAAAAATGTAACATTCCCAAGCTAGATATTAGTCAAACTGATATTAGTTGAACTATTCCAGAACTATATTAATTGGCTTCTGATGCTCTGGTGTCACAGGGATGCTGATCCCCACCTGGTTTTACTCTGAAGTTTAAATGAGTTGTACAAATGGCTGAAACCTTTTGGAGGATGGTGTTCAGCACCTTGGATAGTTGTTTTAAAAATTCAAACCAAACCCAGTGTCAGCAGAGTAGACTAACCAGTCCATTGATGTCAGAGACAACCAGGACAATTACAATACTACTAAATAGTAGTATTTTCAGAAATTATAATGTTATCAGACACAATTAATTTAAGGTAGGTAAGAGATGTGCACCCCACTGAGATGTGTGTGTGGGGGGCACCTTACAATTGCCCAAGGGTGCTGGGTTCTGGGTGCAGGGGTGCTGGGTGTAGTTTTACAAAGTCTTTGTTTTTGTCTGCCAAAGAATGTTGGTGTCTCATGGAGCCATGGTAGTTAGTGCTGTTCAACTGCATCATTTTTACAGTCTCTCCTCCATTTTCACGGACTTGAGATCTGCATCCTTCGCTTATGTGCGAGCGGCAAATGGAGGGGGACAAAATGGGGCATGTGTACCACCATTTAAGCCAATGGGGCTTGAATATTGGCATTTTTCATTTTTGTGGGGGGTGGGTGGAGTCCAGAATGGATCCCCCGTGAAAATGGAGGGGCAAATGTACAGGGTAGATGCACCCCAGGTCTGCTGAGAATTGCAGTCAAACAACAACATCTATCAACAAATAATGATCAGAAGGCCCATGGTTTCTTTAGCTGTTCATTGTACAAATGGGAATGTTCAGACAGTGTGCTGGAGCATGCTGGCCTCTGCACAGCAAGTCAGACTTTTTTAAACCTCCGGCTTCCCTTGACATCAAGATGTCAGTACAGTTGTTCACAGTCGTAGCCTCTCTTGCTTTCGCTTGATGTCTCTCAGTGTACTACAAGTTGTCATCTCAGTTGTGCCAAAAGGCAAAAAAGGGAACTGTGAAACAGTTTTTAATATTCCGATTAAGGTTCACAGATCTAGATGTGAGAGGCATTGCACTGTGTAGGCTCTGCTGAAGAAAGAATAGCTGCCCAGGGATTCTCAAAATTTCTCTTTTCTGGTGTGTTCGTACATGGATGAATCTGCCAGCCCACCAGTTTGCTCTTCCCCTTTGGTGTTTTCCCCACTGTGTCATCCTATGCCTTTATTGCCATCCCACACAGAATCTTGACGTCATCTTTTCTCCCTGTTTAGTTCTTATGTTTGTTCTGTGAGATGCCCCTTCACTTCAAAGGGAGGGAGGTAGTGTAATACTGGCATGATATACAAGGAAAGTTTGTATAGCAGGACTTGGAATCGATTCATGACACCCTGCAGAAGTTATTGGGCAACAACTTTCTGCTTTTCCTATTATCAGCCTGGGCATACTAAGGCTTCTAGAATTATCAGTCCAGTAACATCTGGAGAACCACATTATTTATGCCTCTGCTGTAAAGGCTTGGTTCATGTATCTCAGACATTCACAATATGGTAAGTCCCAGATGTGTTAGACCAGGATTTCATGAGCTAACTTGATATGTTGTTGTTGTGTGCCTTCAAGTCATTTCTGACTTATGACCCTAAGGTGAATCTATCATGGGTTTTTCTTGGTAAGATCTGTTCAGAGGAGGTTTGCCATGGCCTCCCCCTGAGGCTGAGAACATGTCACTTGCCCAAGGTCATCCAAGGTGTTTCATGGCTGATCTGGGAATTGAACCCTGGACTCCAGAATCATAGTCCAACACTCAAACCAGTACGCTTGTATGATTGTCAGAAAGGCCACTTTTCTAAAGTTTGAAAAATACCACAGTTTAGTCTCCTTGCTCAGGTAGGGGTGAAGAAACTACTCTTAAACTGTAACTCAGCATTCAGAACCATGGGCTACATTGTCCTAGGGCTGCTGGCTTCAGGCTAACCACATTTAGAGCACCCATGATTTCTAGCACTGCCTGTCGCTGCCATAGAAGCCATAGAAATACTTGTGCTTCACATTGATGGTATGAAAAATGTTAATTGAAGCAGCATGGAGAAGAGGAAGCGAATATGCTATGCATGTCAGAAATGGTGGTTGGTCCCACTCAGGTCACCATCATGATCAGACATGTGAATTTTCAGGACTGAGTGGCTATGTCAGAAATACACTGTAAGCAGTAGAGTGCTGCCACATCTAGTTCTGCATGACCTTGTGAAGAAGAAGGAGGAAGAAAAAGAGAGACATTGAAGAAAGTGAGATGGGTTCTGGGGAAATCCCTGGTGCTTACTTGCATTGCAAGCAGCTGCTTTTATTGAAACAGCTTTGTTGGGTAGCTTGTGTTCCCAAGGTCACTTTGCACATAGTGTTTTCAATAAACCAGCAATTGAAACACAAGGAGGCCAAAATCTCATAAGAGAAACCTCTGGAAGTCTCTGGCATGGGGATCATTAAAGGAGGATGAAGCAATTGGAACTGGGTGGGGGGACAGCGGGGGTGGGTGAAAGAAAGGAAACTTATTTTCTTTCTACTGAAATATTCTTCTGAGCTCTAAAGACATTAGGCTTGCTAGTGAGCCAGCAAATGGTGCAGTGAGAACTGTCTGAAGTTGATTTGAGACCCTCTCTATAGTTCCAGTGCTGCTGGGCTTAAGATGCCAGAACAGAGGAAGGGGAGGATCTTGCAAAGTTAACAGCCAAAAACGTTCACTAGGAAAATTTTGGTCTGCTCTGCCAGTAAAGGGCCTTACCTTTCAACTGGAGCACCAGTGTATTTTATGGGCTAGGGGTGTATAATAGTGGTGGGCAGATGCAGCCATCCAGATGTTGTTAGCACTCCTTGGCTAGGCTGGCTAGGGCTACTTGGATTTGCAGTCCAAGACCCTGAAACTATGATGTTGTCTACCCTAGTGTATAGATAGCAAGGATGGGAAGAACATAGATCTGCATTTAGCATCAGGGCAGCAGACTTAGCAGCAGATATATAGATCAGCTAGACCAGTGGAGCTCAACCTTTACCCCTCCAGATATTTAGGATTTTGGTTACCTTTAATTCATGACCATTTACTTAGAATGGGACTTTTAAGAGTTGATGCTCAAAACGTCTGGAAGACCAAAACATGAGAACCATCGCTGCTAGATTAGCATATATCTGGTTTTCCTTGCTAGGATGAGATGCATTTCTGTTAAATTTACAGAACTTATGTTTGAACACACACATTGCTGTCTATGTAGAAGAATATTAAAATATATGCAAATCTGACTATTATTTTGCAAATATGTTCTTTTCTCCTTCCTGACAATGTAAAAATAGTCACCTTAGCAATGATACCTTGTTGTTTGCCCCAAGAATGCAATATTCTAATAATGGAAGTTCTATTTGACTTATTTTCAGGCTGGGGAAGGTCAGAATTGCAGTTAGGCATATTTAGAAGGCACTAGACTGGAGAAGGATGGCTTATATCCATTGCTTGTTC
>NC_056526.1:182546875-182572948 GCF_019175285.1 Sceloporus undulatus | reverse complement strand
TCTCTTCCATTCATTTCATGTATCTAGTACCTACCATAAGAAAGAAATCTCATTGTGGTCTGGCCTTTCTTGCTCCTCATGTTCACTCCACTGTTTGAGAATGTACTCTTTTGCTCTCTACAGCAAATTGCTGCAGTTTGACCTTTGTTGATAGTCCCCCGAGTCTCTTCATTTACTGGTAGTTAAACATTAAGATCCTGTAACCAGGGAATTCTGCAGATCTCTCAGTGAGTAGAATAAATCAGGAAGTTTTCATTAGTTTTATGCTGGTTGCATATTTGACTTAATTTATAAAGCACAAACTCTATTTGGCATCAGCAAACAGTAGAAAGAGCTTCCTCAGCCTGGTGGGTTGCTTATGCTATCTTCATGATTTCACAGAATATAGGAAAAAAAAGTATTGTAGAAGGAGAAACAGGAATGGGCTTGTGGAATGGAGTTGGTATGCTTGACTAGTTATTCACTGGTATTGCTGGTTACCATCTACAGAATAAGATAGAATATTAAACCATAGTTTCAATTATTAAGCACACAGATAACATTTTTTTTAGGTCTTGGCTCCAAAGATAGTCATCAAGGTTATGAAGCCAGAGTTAGAGCTGTGGCGTTGAAGTTGGAAGTAATTTTGGGTGGAGTCGGAATTAGAGATGAAATCAGTAGAAATGTACCAACTTTAACTCTGGCTTCAAAGTAAAAACTTACAATTTTAAATGCCTAGATTTTGGGGTATTTACTTTCATAGGAAATTAGGAAAGTTTTCTTGTTCATAAATTTTAATCAAATTTTGTTCTATCAATCTAAGTAGCCTGATAATTCATGTGTTGGTGATGAAATTGTGTTATAGCCTGAGAAGAAGGAAAAGGCAACCCCCCTCTGAATAAATCTTGCCAAGAAAACCCAGTGATAGGTTTGCCTTAGGGTCATCATAAGTCTGAGACACCACGAAGGCACACAACAACAACAAAAACTATTTTACTACAGTAAATATGTTATTACTGATTAGTTTAATTTGCCATTTATGAAATAGAAAAATACAAGAGTTTGAGTCAAAGGATTAACATATCAACTCCACAGCCCTGGTGGACATTATGTTTAATCTAAGTAGAGTATTGGGCATCCTTATCCCAACCTGGTGCTCACATGATGTGTTGAGTGACAACTCCCATCATGCACAGCCAATATAGCAGGACTGGCTGGGAATGATGAGAATTGTAGTGCACCACTGTTGGAGGGCACAGGATTGGATAAAGCTAGTGTAGGGCTTTTGATGGTGTCGTCCTCAGGTTCTGCAGTGCTCCTCCACCAAGAAGAAGTGCCACTTTTTTCCTGGACATGATGCAAAATGCTTTTATTTTGGAAAGCATTTAGATATTGAGATCTGTGTGGCAATGATGTTTGCTTTCTATTTGTTTTCCCTCCCCCCATTTTTGTTGTGAACTTTGTGTTACTATGAGCTGGTTTTGATGTGATAATTTTGGATCCTCCCCTTCTTAGTGAGCCACTGTGAGCTGTAGAGAGGAAGTGATGTTTTAATGATGTCCTATGAATCTTATATCAATTTTATGGCAACCCAGACTATTTATAAGTCATTCCAGTATTATCCAAAGGTCAAAATGCTGTTGTTGTGTACCTTCCAGTTGTTTCCAACCTATGGTGACCCCAAAATGAATTTATCATGGGGTTACTGGGTCTGTGAGTATGTGACTCACCCAAGGTCACTCAGTGCGTTTCTGTGGCCAATTGAATCCTGATCTCCAGAGTTGTAGTTCAATGCTCAGACCACTACTCTATGCTGGTTCTCTGTTTGACAAATAGTAGGTTATTTTAACATACAGCAGCATTAACATCATCATCATCATCAGCAGCAGCAGCAGCAACAACAACAACAGGGGACTTTGTTTAAGTTTATACCAAAGTCAAAATAAGATTAAAATAAGGCTTTGCAATTAACCTTCTCTGCACTGTGCCCTTTTTGTCATATTTCAAAGTCCTGGACTGCTTTAAGGACCAGCTGTTAGAAAGCCCCTCAAACAGATGCCACTTGCAGATCAGTTAATTACTTACTATAACATTTAATCATCCTCAGCCAGGCATTGTTGAAAATGTCAAAAGTGGTCTGAACGCAACCAGAGAGGTTAAAAGGTGACTGGAAAGTGTGGCTTTCCAAATTGCCTTTTATTTTTTTAAACCAACACTTGGAATCATCACAATAAGCAGACCTCTGGAGTTGTATTCTTAACCATTCACCAGAGATTTGGGCCACTTGTATCTAACTGAATCCTGTGGTGGCAATTAGAGGTAGTTGGCCAAGCTGGAGTTCCACCAAAACTGCTGGAACACAAGTATGCCATAGTAAACATTTGAACAATACATTACAGGTTGTGTCTTCCTTATCCAGAATTCAAAACTGAAATAATCCAGAATTGTCCACATGAATGGCTGAGATAGTGACGTCTTTGCTTTCTGATGGTTCAGTGTACACAAACTTTGTTTCATGCACAAAATTATTAAAAAGATATGCATAAAATTACATTCAGACTATGTTTATAAGGCATATACAAAACATAAATTAACTTCATGTTTAGACTTGGGTCCCATCTCCAAGATACCTTATTATGTATATGCAGATACTCCAATATCTGAAAAAGTCCAAAATCCAAAATACTTCTGGTCTCAAGCATTTTGGGTAAGGGAGGCTAAATCTATGTGCCCTGAAGTCAGCTCAGCGTAAAAGTTTTTCTGGGCAAGATTTATTTCCATTGCCTTTTTCTTTGGCTGTGAAAGTGTGACTTGCTTAATTACCACAACTGAGTGAGACATTTGAACCCTGGTCTTCCAGAATCCTTTTCCAACACTCTAACCACTGTGCCACACTGGCTCTACTCAAAAGTAAATCTGTTGTGTTCATTGTGATTTACTCCATGCAAAATATACATTGAATTGCAGTACAAAGCTGTACATGTTTACTGAGATGTACCATTGTGTTCAATGAGTTTTACTCCCTAGTAAGTGTATTTAGAGTGCAGCCTATATCCTCATTGAATTTTATAGAGTTTAGACTCACCTAGCTAGCTTTTTCTGAATATTGCACTATGCATGATTGATGACTCCATTTTCAAACATCCTGTAAACTCAGAATGAAAAAAATTCGACATATGTTTGAAGGACAAAATGCTGATTATTTCCAGACAATATTTTAAGGAGCTCTGTGTAAATGTGGATTTTGGAACTGCAATAAAACTTTAAAAGTCAGTTTTAGTTAGAATTGCTTAAGGCTTCTGCTACTACTGCTACTTTTGATGATGTAAGGAATACAGGTATTGACATTTACCAGTAATTCTTAAGATTTTAAAAGGGCCAGGGGGCAATGACAGAAATGCTTGTGTAGTGAGAGCCCATGGCATTTGCATCTATAATGAGGCAACCAACAGCCATTGCAGGTAATGATGGAAAGGTGGATGACATTTGGTTCCTCTTGAGATTTATTGGCACATGTCAGCATCATCTGACATTTTCTTCTTGGATTCTTGAACTCTTAGGAATTACTAGGAAAATGTCAACATTCACCCACTGTTCAACATTTACCACAACAATTATAATTATTTGGCAAATAAGTTATGGCGATATAATATTTTAATATAGACATTTTAGTGCTCAGAGTGGGCTATTACAGAAGAAGAAAAATGTGCACAGTCTTAAGTGTGTGTTTTCTGAATTTTGACAGGGCATTCCTGAAGCTGTTTAAAACATGTAAAAAGTCCACATTAAAACTGACTGACTGACTGATTGAATTTATTTACTGCCTTTCTCCTGAGAAGGGATTCAAGGTGGCTTACATTTTTAAAAAGATTAAGCAAAAATACTAGTATACAAAGGTTAGAAAATAATTAAATTAACAGCATTAAACTATTAATAATATTAAAACAATTTAAGACACACATGGAAAAATGATAAAAATCCAATAAAAAAACTGCCAATTAACAATACAGCACTGTCTTAAAAGCCCTTTCTTTAAAAAAACCCTTCAGTTGTCAAAGCCTGTCATAATAAAACAAGTCATGGCATGTCTGTGGAAGGGAAGCAATGAGGGAACAATTCAAGTCTGCTTAGGGAAGCCTAGGGGCAGCCATTGAGGAGGTCCAGTCTTGTGTCCCCACCTGTGACATTCATACCTGTGAAGGTGGTGGGACTGAAAAAAGGGTCTCACATGGGGTTATCAAGGACTGGGCAGGCTCATATTGGGACATGTGGTCCAACAGATAGCCTGGACCTAAGCTTTAAGGTTTTGCCAGTCACAACCAGCACTTTGAATTGTTCCAGGAAACCGATGGTCACCCGCTGCATGATCACTGCAACCACAAAATATCATTTGTTCGATGAAGATAGTTTAACGTGGAACAGTCAACAGCCAATTTATGTTGAAAATGATCTCTAGTCCCACTCTCACCTGTCATAAGGAACGTTGTTGCTGTTGCTGTTGTGTGCCTTCAAGTCATTTCTGACTTAGGGTAACTCTAAGGTGAACTTATCATGGGTTTTCTTGGCAAGATATGTTCAGAGGAGGTTTGCCATTGCCTTCCCAGAGGCTGAGAGCATGTGACTTGCCCAAGGTAGGTTTCCTGACCAAGCAAGCAATCAAATCTTAGTCTCCAGAGTTGTAGTCCAACACTCAAACCACTATGCCATGCTGGCTCTTATTTACATAAATATATAGGACTGACAAGAGCCAGAGTGGTGTAGTGGTTTGAGCATTGAACTATGAGTCTGAGATCAGGGTTCAATTCCCTATTTGTCCATGGAAACTGGGTGACCTTGGGTGAGTCAGACATTCTCAACCACAGAAAACCCTGTCATAGGTTCGCCTTAGGGTTGCCATAAGTTGGAAATGGCTTGAAGGCATACAACAATGACATAGGATTGACAGAAAGCAGAAGAGCAGGTAGTTAGGCATGCAGATACATAGGCAAGTTTCAAACTTAGCAAAACTTTGGCAGACCGAACCTCTAAAAGTCGAGGACTCCTTTCCCCCCCGAAAGCAGCTATGCCTAACCCTAGTTGTTCTGGATGATTGCTACCATCACCCAATCAATATACTGTGGTAGTCCAGCACATCTTTAGAGCACTAGGTTAGGCACAACTGTTCTAAAAGTGAGGTAACATTTTTAAAGGGTTCACACACACACACACACACACACACACACACACACACACAGAGAGAGAGAGAGAGAGAGATGGATGGATGGATGGATGGATGGATGGATGGATGACAGGAGACATTTTGCTTCCTACCACAAAATTCCACTTGATTATAGAAACAAAGATATCCCTTTTTTCCGTCTTTCGATGATGAGAGGTGATGGCATCCCCCCTGAGTCAGAAGTTCTCATTGGTTTGTTTTGACACCTGCATCCTAGTTCTTAATTGCATGTCTTTTTAGTGCCAACCTGCCTATTAATTTTTTTTATCATTGGTATTCTCTGATTGAGGACAGGAAATGTATCTACTGTGCACCTCTCTCATTATCAGTATGGTTGAAGTTGCTTATTTGTCAGAGCCACCCGGTTTGATGTCTGTTGCAGTTCCTTTAGCTGGGAGAAATCTCCAAAGCAGCTGTGTACCTTTGAAGTGGCTCATAAAGCGAAGGGTTTGCATATGTGTTTTAGAAATGCCAGGCTGCCAGGATTTTGGCTTTGCTCAAAGCCTAAATTATTTCAGGTGATCTTGTATTTCTGGGCATAAATAGAATGGCTCCCATATTCCCAAAGTCCAGAAAAAGTGATTGTGTGAAGGCTTTTTTTTTTTTTAAAAAAAATCAGATTTATATTGATACTGAAAGGTCTCTTTCCTGTGGAGGAGGAGAAATGTGTTGAGTTTGTAGTTTCATGTGAATTTGCCTTAGATGACATCAGACACACAAATCTTTATGTAGATTTTTAAAAAAGTCTCCACATTTTGTGATGTGAGTTGGAAACATTAGGGGAAAGTGTATACAAAAAAGTGCGTTACTTAAAATGATGTACTAAAATACTTTACATTAGATGAAATTGGTTCCACAAACATTTATATTGGGGAGTTTCTGTACAAAAAAAGATCCAGCACTCAATTTTTGTGTGGTGTTCAAACTTTAAGAAAAATAAAACTCATGAGGTAAGCGAATCAATTGAACTTTGGTTTAGAAAAATCAGAAACTGAGAGAAATTAACACTGACACATTGATCTTTCTGCACACTTGCATTTGTAGATGGAATATGTGGAATATACATCCATGGATTTATTTATTATTATTTTGTTTGTTTATTTATTTAGATCATTTACCCTGTCCTTCAGCCAAAAAGGCTCCCAGAGCAGCTTGCAAATTGTTAATTTGACAGTTCCCTGCCCTCAGGCTTACAATCTAAAAAGACATGACACACAGCAAAAAGAGAATGGCAGTAGGGGAGGGGATTCAGTCCAGAAGATGCTGCCTACTCTTTTCTCTCTCAGAGGCCAGAGCAGTGGAAGTTGAGATGGATGGAGGGAGGGCCTTCCATCTGCCAGTGGGCCCAGGCATGATGGACTTCTATATTCATGTATATTTAAGTGTATGCATGTGCATGCATATCAGTGGGAGAGAGAGATCAATGTATGTTTAGAGTGACAGAACAGAAAGGATTGCTGTCTGTTGAAATGCAAATTTGGTGGGGAAGAATGTGGACAAACAGTTTGAAATTTACTTTGAATTATGATTTCAGAGAGAATTTTTACAAAATGATGGTATTTAATAATAATAATAAAGTTTATTTATATTTCCCACCTCTCCCAAGGATCGAGGCAGGATTACATCAGTAAAAATGATACAATAATACAAAATACAACCAATAAAATACTAATACTGAATTAACCGACATTCCTATTAGTTCTCTAAAATAACAATTCATCAATAACCAACAATCATAGTCAGGAGTGGAGCAAACGTCATAACCTTTTATATGGAGTCCGGTAGATAGGCTTGCTGTAAGAGATCCGTTTTGAGTGCTGTCTTAAAGGCCTCTAAGGTAGTGATAAGATGGATCTCTTCTTGTAGGCTATTCCATAATTTTGGAACTGCAGCAGTAAACGCCATATGGGAAGTTGTCATTAACCTAGTGTTATGATGTTCCAATAAATACTTCCCAGATGTTCTAAGTGTGCAGGGCGGATTCTGTAGGGAAAAGCGTTCCCACAAGTAACTCGGGCCCGAGCCATGTAGGGCTTTAAAGGTAATAACCAACACTTTATACTGTGCCAAGAAGCTAATTATAAATTATAAATACCATAATAAATAAGTAAATAAATATAATTGGCAGCCAGTGAAGAGATTTCAACACTGGTGTTATATGGTCAAACCTAGGTGACCAGTCTGGCTGCCGCATTTTTAACTACCGGTAACTGAAGCTTCCGAACTTGGTATAAGGGTAGCCCCAAGTAGAGCACAATACAGAAATCTAAACAAGAGATTACTAGTGCAAGTGCCACTACTTCAGGGTTATCAAAAATGTATAAGGACAGTTCAGACAAATGTTGGAAACGCAAATTGAAGATAGGATCTCTTTTTCACATTTGATGGACCTGTGATAAGGCCCAGATATAGAACTCAAATTCATTTGATGTTAGAGGAAAGAGTTTAATGAAAAGATATAGATGAAACCAGAGATTTTCTTTCTTGGAATATTGATTGACCAAGTTGAACAAAAATATAAAAATACATTGCAATACATTATTAAAGCAGCAGGAATAATATATGACCAGAGATGGAAGGACACTGACATACCAGCACAAGATGATTGGCTAATGAAAATGATTGAACTTGCTGAAATGGATAAATTGGCAGTATAACATTTGAATAATTTTAAGAAAGATTGGGGATTTTTAATTAATACTTTCAGAGACATTGGGGATATGAATCAGTTTAAGGTTTTGTAAAATAAACAGAACTAGTATATTGTATAGGCTTAAATATATTATTGTATATGAAGAAGTAGAGTAATGGTATATATTGTTGATAGTATATACAGTTGACAAGGGGGAAGTAAGTAGTGAATGTTTACTTTTGTTTAATAGTTTAGTTATGTTTGTTTAGTTAGTTTTTGCTTATTATTATTTGCATTTTAGATACATCTTCAAAAAGTATGTGTGATTGTGCTTATGTTTAATTAAAATGATTTTAAAAATGTCAGTTTTGGGGTGGGAAGAGTGTGGGGGAGAGTTGGCACAGATAACAAAGGATAAATATGAGCTATTGCAGTTACCTGTACTTAATTGTAATTTCTACTGGGAATAAGGCCAGTGGGTAAAGCCAAAGGCTATGTGGGAGAGATGGGTCTGGAAAAGGGATCTAAAGAAACAGGATGGTGATACATTTTATAAGAGGTAGATGATCCTGGTTGAGAATGGTGGGAGTTTTAATCCAACATGTCTGGAGGCACTAGGGTGGGGAAGGTTGCATTAATGAGAGAAACAATCAAGTAACGCATGGAAATACCCTTCAGAATCATGCATAGGCACGTGAGATTCAGGTAAGAAAAATGTAAATGTTCAGTTCAGAAGGGAGTCCAAGTAATATTTTTCTTCTTCTCTAGAAAGATATGTTTGTTAGGAAGGGAGACTCACTTGTGAAGCTGATCTGCTGCTCAGATACAGAACATGAAGACACAAATGTCCTGGATTGGAAGGTGCCCAAGATAAAACAATATCCATTCTGCAGATAGCAAAGTTGAGTGCACACCAATAAATCATTTGTCAACACAAGTGGAGTCCTGAATCTTTGTTTCAAAATTTCAAAATGCTGATGGAAGCAAATGGCCTGTATCTGTTTTCTCCCCAAAAGTACAAAGTCTGATTTGCAATTCATGCATTCTTCTATGTTAAGCTGATGTAAAGCGCTGATGGGTATTCCTCGGAGCCAATTGCATTGATCATCACGGTTGAATCAGCATTTAACATATAAAAATATTTCAAATTGTGTACTGAAAGCCATATCCAGCGGGAGGTAAACAGGACAGCTAAAGGTGTTTGCATATAGACTGCCTGTGGAAAACATGACAGAGATCCACTGTAATCCTAGTGGAGTAAAAATGCCTGCCGGTGTACTTACATGGGATCTCAGGCTTGGAAGGAGGTTTCAGTCTGGTTCCCCTCCCTCTCCCAGTCCTAACATTGCAAGAGAGATGTTTGGGGCACCATATTTTGGCAAGCTCTCTATACGTCCAGGGAAATAGATACCTGCATTGCTTCTACCCCTCCCTATGGGCCAGTCAATGGTTGACTCAGCACATGGGGGGGGGGGGGTAGGGTGGAGCTGTGCTCTAGTACCTAACTGGCATGTAAGCCAGCCTTTGGCACCATCTGGCCAACAAAATGGAGAAACAAGAATGTGGTGAACAACTTGTGCTTCCTTACACAAGCTTTGAAAATGTACACCATTAGACAACTGGGAGTTGCATGCTCACACTGTCACATTTATATCCCAGATAATACATATAAACAGAGGATGTGGGAAGAGTGCTTCATACCTTTTGAAAGAGTCTTCAGCAGAGTTGCTGAATGGCTCACATAAATTCCCTGAAGGAGGGGTGAGGAAGTGTGGTCTATACGTCATAAGTGGCTTCCAAACTCCACATTTGCATATCCAATAGAGCCCCTCATTTTTGTAAGTGCCAAATCACCTGAAAATGGATATAAGCACCTTCCTCCCTTTCAATCATAGTGTTAGCCAATATGGCACCTGGAAGTGACATAGTGTCATTTCTGGCTGATACACACTGAAAAAAGAGGCATTTGTAGGTCTGGGCAGCTAGGTATAGCTCACAGGAGGAATCAGAGGCGAAAATTGGGTTCCTGCCCCTGTGGAATTGCCTACCCCTGCCCTCCTAGTTTGCTGTCAAACTGGAGCTTGGCACAAGATTCCTGAAGCCTGAGGGCATGGCCTTTGTGGGAAATGAAATATCCAGCATGCTTTTCCCAATGGCAGTTTTTTAGTATCACCTGCATTTAAAATGCTCCATTAACCACCAGAGGTGTTGAAATGCTAGAAATGTAAAATGCTTCAAGTCACAGCATCACTTCCCTGATGCTCCCACCATCCCTGGCTGACTGGTTTTAGGAGGCATCTTTTGGTAAAAAAGTTGGAAGTCAAAAACTCATAAGATTATCAGAATCCATTTGACTCAGTAAACTGGTGGGCCTGTCATCTCTCTCCTGTGCTTGTGTATTTGAAACCATCTTCGGTTTAGTTTGGTTTTGTGTGAAAACAATCACTTTTTTCAGGCTCAAGACACAGGAGTTGTTAAATATGTCTGTTTTCTTCAACCTCTCATTTCCCAGTGTTCCGTAATTTCATCCTCATTCCCTTTGTCCCATTTCTGCTGACATGCACATTTTGGTACACAATTTAATATATATGCATTTCCCCCAATATAATGCATTTTTGTTGTTATCTGTATTAAAGAAGAGTGAACACTTTCCCTAATTCAGGGAAAAGTGAAGCCCGTGGGTTTTTTAATTGTTTGCTCTGACCTTCTCTAAAACTTTGGGTAAAATAATCCCCAAATCACATCATACCCCTAGCCCCCTAAGCCCTTTGAAAACCCAAGAAAATAAAACTGGAAGTTACTTCTGGTCATTTAAAAGTCAGATTTTGTAGCAATTTCTTGCTAATTTTCAGGTGCTGTGGCTCACCAGAGGTGCACAAAGGTGAAAACTGGCTTCTACATTCACTTTGGTTTTCTACCCACTGCTCTAATATATGCGCTATTTGATGTGGAAGAACTGCACAGACAATTTGGGAAAGTGCAAATATCAAAGTACAGCTGTATTGCAGTTTGTGAACTGGTTCAGGCAAGGTGAATTAGGAAAGTGCACATTAAAATGAAAACTGTACAGATTTCTCCCTCATCCCTATCAGGTTGTGAGAGTTCAGAGGACAGAATAAATTTAGAAGGATAGCGGCTATGTTCAAAACTTTTCAAAACATACCCCAGAAATGCACTCATAGTGGCTTTATTCCTTTCCTGCCAACTCTTTTGCTGCCAAGTGATTATTTTTTAATTTGTTCAGGCTCTTAATTTTTTCATACATTGAAACTACTATGAGATTGGGGAAAATGGTTTCACAGCCTCTCTCTCTCTCTCTCTCTCTCTCTCTCTCTCTCTCTCTCTCTGTGTGTGTGTGTATAATATCTGAGCCTGTCATCATCATCGTCGTCATCATCATCATCATCATCTTTATTAACTATTTATACCCTGCCTTTCCCTCAAATTTGGGACTCAAGGCTGTTTACAATGAAAAACAAGTACAATATAGCTAAAATGTATAAATGTCAGTATTAAAATACAAATAAATTGTTTTTAAGAGCCAGTGTGGTGTAGAGGTTTGAGTGTTGAACTGTGACTCTGGAGCCCAGGGTTCAAGATCAGTGGGGCCTCAGCCATGGAAACCCACTAGGGAAGTGACAGTTTTTCTCAGCATCAGAAGAAGACAAATGTAAACCTCCTCTGAACAAATCTTGCCAAGAAAGCCCCATGATAGGTTCAGCTTAGGGTTGCCATAGGTTGGTAATGACTTGAAGGTACATAAGAACAAAAACTATTTTTGCCACTCCTGGTTACTTTCTGAAACCCCCTCCTCCAAAACTTGTGGATTGAGTGGTGTCATTTGCTATACATGGTAGTCTCCAGGAGTTCTCGTTGTTTGTTGTGCCTTCAAGTTGTTTTCAACGTATGGTGACCCTAAGGCAACCCTATAATGGGATTTTCTGGGGTTGAGAGTGTGTGACTCGCCAAAGGTGGGCTTACACGGCCTTGCAGGGAATTCAGCTCTGATCTCCAGAGCCATAGTCCAATGCTCAAACCACTACACCATACTTTCTTGCATAGCTCATCCCACTCCCCATATCAAGCCTAGAAGTGGCCCTCTAGTTGCTTCTTGTTTCAGCTTTTACTGTAGTATATTTTATATATTCTCATACCAAATGCAGACAGCAGCAGATCTAGGAGGTGGAAAATGGGTTCTTCTGCCTGCTGAAATTTCCCATCATTGGTATGTACAGGTTTCCTCCTTCCATTAGGGCAGAGGATGCCTTGCTTCTTTGTGCCTGAGCTGGGAGCTTTAAAAGAGTGATAAGCAGTCCTGCTCTCTTTTGCTCCTAGCATTCTATCATAGAAGAAAGAACGATGCTGAGAAGAACTTCAAGGAAATCAGAGATAGGCTTTCACCTTAGGACAGCTTTTAAAAGCCTTCTTAAGTCCTTTAAAGCAACCTTTCCACTTAGTGAGACTTTAAAAAAAAACCCATCTTACTTTTTAAAAGTGAGAATAATCTTCCTTCAACTACTCTGTTCCCAATACTTCTTAGTCAGCAAATCATGCCCTATTTGATACAGTGAGAGCAATTCCTTCTGATAGTATGAAACTAAATGCAGACAAGGCAAAGGTGGGGAGTGGATTTATGGGATGGGAATTAATCATCTTGACTTTGTGCTAGAGCTATTGAAATTACTTGGTGGCATGGGGGAAGGAATGATGATTGAGTGTGCAAGGTACCTGACTATGCACTTGAAAATAAACACTGGTCTCTGGCAGGATGGGTGCCGTTTAGTCTACCTAGATGTGTAAACAAGGTATTGACCTACTATGAGGATTATTGTCCCCCCCCTTTTTTTTTTGCAATCCTAAACTGCATTGACTTGGCAGTAAATTCTGCCAAAATCAACAGGACTAAGTAGATAATCTTGCACATCTCTGCTGAGAAGTAGGAAAGTGCCTTCTACTTGTCTCTCTAGCAATCCAAAATAATTATATTCAACCATTTATGTTATGGTGTGCTTTATTCTTTGTTTTCCAATATATATATTTCATATAATCCTAGTTTATATTGATATGACTTGTATAGATTTGGCTTGTGTTCTGGCATTTTGGCATAAACAGTAAAATTGACTTGAATATTGTGGCAGTGGGAAAAGTTGCACAATGTGACTGAATATAAACAGATATGCTGATAAGCAAAATATGCTTACTTACTTGACTCCAGATAGCAGGTTATCTAACCTTACATTTACCTGACTTTGGAAATGACACATGATTTAGCCTTGCAGAAAGGGCAACCTGGAATGTTGTTTGTGCAAGGAGAAATTCTTGGGCAAACAGCAGGCATGAATGAACAGGCACTAATGAACTGTGGACTGTTTCCCAGCTGTTCCTTAGGAAACACATGCAGCATTTCCCAGAAAACTCTTAGGAAAAAATAAAAAAAAACCCCACACATCCAAACAAATAGATTTCAAGTGGCTACTTTACCAAAGGAGTTAGTACAGAAGCACTTGATGTAGAAATAGCACATATTGTGGAACTATTAATACACACTGAAAACTGAAATCTTCTTGCAGAGACTGAAGAAGTTATTATTGTTATTGTTTGCACTATAGCTTCCAGAATCCCCCAGCCACCATTATTATTATTATTAATAATAATAATAAATAAAACTTTTATTTATATCCTGCTTTTCTGTTACAAGACAATCAAAGCGGCTCACAAATATTATATTTATTTATATCCCACCCTTTCCCCAGAACTGGGATTTAGGGCAGCTCACAGCATTAAAAAACAGTACAATTAAAAGCATTACTTTGGCCACCTAGAGAGGGAATTCTGGGAACTGTAGTCTAAAAAGTAACTTTCTGAACCTCTGTCTGTTCCCCTTCACTAATAAACTCATACCTGGGTGAGTTTTTCTAATGTTCCTTCACACATTCCCTAATCCAGCCATCTGTTTTGAAGCCAAGAGCTCACCTGTGTGAATTAGTTTCAGTGGAAGATTCATTTCAGTGGAAATATTCTCTCTACACATACATTCTTTTAAAGTGAATGGGAACTTCTCCTCTACATACAACAGATTGATGTATATTGATGGGTGAACTCTTGAGGTTCAATGAATGATCTTAATCCAAATGAATGAGGTTGTACTGCTGAAGCTCAAGCGAAGTTGGTTTGCTCTAATATGCTATGTTGATAGGAGACCTTCTGGAGTGGAAACCATGTTTTAAGAAGCTCCTTGAAAGAAGAGGAGACTCTGTGTGTACATGGGTCAGAACAATCATATATAGGAGCTGGCTGGACTGTATTTTCAGTCCCTATTGGCCCTGATACAAGAATGTCCTACAGTCAAGGAAAGGAATCCCTTTATCTTCAATGAGCTTTGAAGTGGGCCCAATTCTTTTCCTTGACTGTGGTGCAATGGAAGATTGAGAGATATGAATGAGCTGTCTGTTGTGTGATGAAACCTGGTTGCAGAATGAAAGGGCCTTGATTAAAAGATTGTGCTGGTGCTAAAAGATTTTTGGAGGGTCTCCTCTTGGCAGAACCAGTTTGCCTTGTTAATTCTGTATGCCATTTTCTCTTCATGAAATGACTTTATATACAGAATGTCTGGCACAATTATCAGATGATAGAAATATTATTATGTTCAAAAAAGAAGAGTTGTTAGTGTTGACTAACATGCATTGGCATATCTTCAGTGGAAACTAAAGATGTGAAGTGTCACCTTAGTAAATTTCACGAATGAGAGTAAGGATACAGATTATCTCCATCTCTTAGTGGCAATAGGAATATAGAAGTACAGTTGCAAGTTGAGGAAGATCTGTAAGTGTTCAATTGTGTCAGTTGTAATGCTATGCAGATTTAATAGTGCACTCTTAACAACCTGTTTTGTACACATGGAGAAGTGCATATTTTACATAACATTAATTAGAGTTGGACCTCCTCCATTTTTCTTTCTTCTGAATGACGAGTGCCTTCAAGTCGACTCTGAATTAGACAACTGTATCCTAGATTTCTTTTGCAGAGGAGGTTTGCCATTGTAAGGCTGAGAGAGTGTGACTTGCCTAAGGTCATCTAGTGAGTTTTCATTGGCTGGGACCAATTTGAACCTTGGTCTCCCAGAGTCCTAGTTCAACATTCAAAAGAGCATGCCACAATGGTTGTAATATTAGCTAGATAGTTTGAGATGGCTGAGCCTTGGAACTGTAACTCAGCTCATTTTTTTTAAATGTTATTTTAAAAGTAACTTTACATTAGATAATTTTATTTGTCTTTGGCACAACATCCATTACAAAATATTCTAACTAAACAATGTATCAAGTACAAAAAGTCATGCACTGGTGTCAAAATTGCAATTGCATTAGACACAGGATGAAAAAAAATTGAGCAATGTTACTGTTTTGAATATCTAGGTATACATTTTTCTCATAATGGAAACTGGAAATTTCATATAGAGGTGACAAATCTTCTAGCCTGGAGGACAGGAACAGCAGTATTAACTTTGGGAATGGAGGTTCTCTAGTAGACTCTATCTTAGTAATCTTTACTGCCAAGGTTTTGCCCCAGTTGCTGTATGGGGTAGAGATATGTAGACAGAGTCATGCTGCTATGGTTGATACCATCCAAAATAAGTTTCTGAAGGAACTGTTTGTACTCCTCTGAGGGGTACCCTTGTCATTGCAAAGGCTGGAAGCTGATCTCCCTTCTATTAAGGCTAGAAGCCAAAAAACATTAATTCTTCATGGGAAAAGACTGATGGGCTTGGAGGTAATTTTAAAGTATATTTCCAGGCTCTGCCCAAGCTTGTCCTTCTATAGATATTGGCTCCAGAAAAATGACTGGAATGAAGTGTTCAGGTTTGCATTACTTGCAATCTACATGGCCATATGCAGCAGTCCATAAGATAGAACCTTGATTTCTAATTTGGTTTCTGTGTCTGTGTGTGATGAGGCTTAGGATGGTTTCTTAAAAATGAGTTGGGAAAAACTACTAAATAGGTGATGTTGGTGGTGCTAGAACAACTCTACTACATTAGCCTCAATAAACCAGGGCTTGGTTATTCTTTTGCTTGACAAGTTCCAGAATCCATCGCTGCTTGTGTGAATGAGTGGAGGATTCTGGGGCTTGTAGTCCAGAAAATATTCCCCCCTCCTCGCAAACAAATCCCTGGTGAAATATTGTCAAATAACAATCAAGTATTGGGTGGGATTCTGGTGTGACTGTGCAGATCCTAAGAATAGTAGTCTAAAAGAAGAAGTTGCTAGCTGGGATATTCTTGGAATTTTAGTTCAAAAAAGTAACTTCCCTCAGTTTGACAGAAACTTTCTGTGCATTTTCTTTATATGCAGGGAAAAGATCATTTAAATTTGGGCAGATTGTATAATGCATAAGCAAGATGTTATTATTAAGTGGTTTTATTTAAACAGTGTATGTTTGTAGCGGCGTAAGCTTTTTTGGAACCTAATCTTCTGGGAGACATTACCATTAATGCTGCATGCCTTTTCCTTTTGCCAACAGCTGTACCCAGTACTTTTAGAAGTAGTCACTCAGTTCAGCAGGGTTGACTAATTGCAGCATTATGTTGGAAGACTAAAAATGCCACATAATGGAGTTAATTTAGCAGATCCAATTCATTGGCAGTGGAAGCTTCTATTCCAATTCATACCATAACTGGGGGGCATAACTAGCAGATTTCATCAGGACTGTGGTGGGACAGAAAGAGTTAACCTCTTTCCACATTCCCTGCAGTCCTGGCATTGTTTCTCTTTACAACTTCCAAGTGACATTATTTGTTTTTTTTTTTAAATCAATATTGTCTACATTTATTCAATTGCTTGGCCTAGTTGCATTCACACAATTAGCGCTTTATCTTATCTTTTAGGTTATTGTCTTTTAGGACAAACCCATCATACATCACATCTAGTTCGGCATTAATAATCTAGGACGCTCAATAGATTCTTTCAGCAACAGAAGTTGATAACAGGATATTCTCCTGACAACTGGAACTTTTTGTCCCTATTTTGGATTGTAACACCCATTAGAGTTTGAGAAGATAACATTCCCTACTCTGCCCTTCCTCCACTGCTTCTGCTGGTGGGGGTGAACAAACCAAATTTTTGGAGCCAGGTTGGAGCATGTATTGCAGTGGGAAACCAAATTATTTCTAACTGGAGTTAGCTGAAACAGGGGATCAGCCATGGGAAGAGAGCATAAAATTCCAGTGTCTGGTGGAAGATATGCTAGTGTTTTACCATTGTGTTCAGCTTATTATATTTGTAAGTAAAGCAGGGGCTACAATGATGTCTCAAGTCAGGGTTGGGGAGATTGTTTCTTTCAAGGTCTGCATTAGCTCAGGCATTATCTGAGGACCCTGGAGAAGTTATTCATTTGGACTGCATCACCCAGAATTCTTCATGCTGTCTGGGGGATTGTGGGAGGTATAGTCTTTTTTTGTATAGTCCAAAAGAATAAAATTTCCCTTCATTCCTCAAATTTCTAGTGTTGCAGAGGGTGAGACACTGAAAATAATCCACACCTAGAATTCTTTGAGTTGCTGTGTTCATATTCCCATTGTAACTTTGTTTACTCCTCTTCTTTGGGTGCCTAAACTGTATTTCCAAATTCTACGTTGAGGTTTTAGGTCAGTACAGTGCTAGGGAGAGCCAGCATGGTGTAGTGGTTTGAGCATTGGACTAAGACTCTGGGGACGAGGGTTTGAATTCCTACTTGGCCATGGAGACTCACTGGGTGACCTTGGCAAATCACATTCTCTCCACCTCAGAGGAAGGCAGTGGCAATCCCCCTCTAGGCTCTGAACAAATCTTGCCAAGAAAAACCCTTGATAGGTTTGCCTTAGGGCTTCCATAAGATGGAAATGACTTGAAGGTATACAACAACAACAACAGCGCTAGAAATGTGGTGAGAGTAAGAAAAAAAATCATTTTTTTTAGTGGGGAGGGAAAGTCTTATTTAAGGGGGACATCTTTACTTTCTCCCCTGTACCACAGTGTGTCTGATCTTGGAAGTTATGCAGAATAAACCTTAGTTAATATTTGGATGGAGGACTGCCAATGAACATTAGGTGCTGTAGACTATATATCCGAGGAAGGAACTGGCAGAACCATCTCTGAGTATTCGTTGCAGAAGGAAATTTGTGTGGTTACCATAAGTTGACAGGTAACTTGAAGACACACACATGCTCCATTTCTCTGGGAGATTCTGGAAGCGGTAGTCTGAAAAGTCTCATATAGGATCATTTCATGGTGGGCAGTCTCTGAGGACTGAGAAAGGTGTGGAATAATCAATACTGCCTCTCCTAAAGTGGCAGCTGGTGTGGTCTATTAACTCACCCATTCCTCTTCCATTAAGCAGATAAATGACTCTTACATACCTCACAAGGGAATTCGAAGGCAGTTTCGTCTTGACCACATGGTAACAAAGCCCTTTGACACAACTAGATGGATGGTAATGGCCTTCTAAAGGACTGAAGATACAAAACATATGCTTCCTACACCATTTCTCCCCCCTTTTGTTCTTTGAAACTTCACCTTTGCTTAATTGAAGGATTAGTTGCTTGGGATTTAACCAGATATGATAGATGGGAGGGAGGGAAGAGAGGGAATCTGGACCCACTCATTACCCTCCGAAAATGCTGAACATACACATCCCTGGTAATTAAGACAAATCCAAGCCTTTGTGTAGGAGTATCGCCACAGTATGTAATAAACAGGACTATGGTAAAGGGATGAGGAACGTATAAATTAGAAGTAGTTTCCAGTTCTTTCTCTAGGTCTCTGTCTTCCTTTTTTTAAAAAAAAGAAAAATATAGTATGAAGCAAGGAAAATAAAATATGAACTCTGTGAGGGAGGTCAAAGGCAGTTGTTTTAAGACAGCCTTTCAGTTTTGATTCATTGACTTTTAGAGCGAGGAGGCGAGTAGTAAGGGAGTGGGAAACTATGGAGTATATTGCAATGTGTGCAGGTTCTGTTTTTTTTTTAATTAAAAAAAATGAGAAAAACAGGACTTCAACAAATGTACTCTTCCAAGCCCAGTGCAGCACCTGGAAAAGTTACTTTCTTGGTCAACTGCTTTTTTGTTGACCAAGTATCTTCAAGTGTCTTAAAAAAAGTAATGTTTTAAAGCTTTGTCCCATTGAGGGAAGACATGACATGTAGGTCAGAAACTAGGTATAGCCATGGGATGATGATATATTATTTATTTTTAAAGTACATACATAACCCAGTTCCCCTCAAGGAACTTGAGGCAGTGTAGATGGTTATTGTTGTTGTGTGCCTTCATGTAGTTTCTGATCTGTGGTGATGTAGGGTAATTTAAGTTTCCTAAGGCTTCAGCCTTAAATATCAAAAATGTTAGAGTCTAGCTTAAATCAGCATAGTAGCAGAAATGTGCTCTTGTCTAACTATGCTTCCCTAAGAACTGAGAATGACTAAAAAAACAACATAAGTAGCTTGTAGTTCAAACAAAAGTTTACTAATGGCTTTAATCTATATATACATAAAGGCTATATCCTAATCTAGTAATGAATAGTTCAGTATATATATTTTAACAACAGTACAGCAAATTGTATATTAAATTTGACACACGTGCATTGTTTTCAAAGCTCCAAGAATCCAGCGAGGTTCCAGTCCAGGACTTGATTGCTGGACCCATTTGCCTTTTCTGCTCAGTTGGCTTGTAACATTTGGATGTAAATCTTGAAGCCTTGAAGTCTCTAATGTCTTCTGTATGTCAACCCTTAATTGAACACGCCTATGTTGCCATTTATTCTGAACCTATGATCTGGGTCCTGTTCACACTACAGAATTATAGCCCTGTTGTTTCACTTTAACTGTCATGGATCTGTCCTATAGAGTGCTGGGGCTGGCAGTTTAGGGAAGGGAGAGTGCTCCAGTGCCTCATCAAATGACAAATCCCAAGATTCAATAGGATGGAACCATAGCATTTAAACTGGAATAATAGCAGTACAATTGTGCTGTGTGGATGGGTCCCTAGTTTGTCTTTCTTTTCCATGTTCCTGAGCTATCCTTGACAAAACAAGGGATTAGGGCAAGCAAGTGTCAGTCATGAGTGCAAGGCTCAAAATAGGCAGGGACCTGGTATTTAGATGAAGCCAGATTCCAGGAGGTAATCCTTGTACATCTATCCATTAATAATAAAAATGCCTACCTCTCCCTGCAGGGTAGCATGACACCACCCCAAATATAGTTGTACAGGATGATGCTGTCAAGTATTTGTGGAACTGTGAACAGATGTGACAAAGTATGTGTAAAAGATCCAAAGTGGTACCCAATTTAGAAGCCCCCAGAGTAGAGCGTTCTCCTCCCTCATTCAGTTTAACACATTTGAACTCACAATGTGGTCTGATTTCTAACCTTTTAGTTTCCTGAGCAACAGAAGAAACCATGCTTGAAGCTGTGTAAACTGTGTTACCATAATAAATTATTTTTCTAAAAGAGTATATCACACAGTAAACTAGTATTTGATGACAGGATAATTTATTCAGACTGACAGAAAAAGGCATACATAGCTTGCAGCATCAGTTACTTCTTTATTATGTTTCCATCCATGTGCACTTCCCTGACCCAGGGTGCATCTATATCTAGAAATAATGTTGCCTGACATCACTTTAAGCACTGTAGCACCATCCTATGGAATCCTGGGATTTGTAGACTTAGAAGATCTTTAGCCTTCTCTGTCAAAGAGTGCTGATGCCTCACAAAACTACAAATTTCATGATTCTGTGGGATGGAGATATGGCAATTAAATTGGCGTCAAGCTGCATTATTTTTACAGTGCAGATGCAATTTTTATTTATAATTTTATTGTAAATGTTTTTATTTGTCATGTCTGGAAATCACTTTGGATCCACTCTGGAGAAAGGCGGCATATAAATAAAATAAAATATTAGAGCCACAGGTATTTAAGCACATTTACTTAGTTGTGTGGGTCAGATAGGATACAGAAAGATGCAGATTATGACCCTGGCTATAAACCTTGAAAGAGTTGTGTAAGACTGTATAGGTTTTCCAAGCAGCTAGTCTTTTGGCCATGAGGTTTGAAAGCAATAAAATCTGCTTACCCAAAATTTTGTTCTCTACTCATTTTCAGAAGCCATTTCTTAAAGAACAATACCCACTGATGACGTGTAAAAACAAGCAAGCAAATTCCAACCACACAACTATGTAACTGTGTTTAAATATCTGTGGTTGTATTATCACTCTTTCATTGCCTCTGAATGCTGAAATGGATCAGTTAGTCTTTAAGGTGCTGCTAGATATCCCCCCCCCGGTCCCCTTTTCCTTTTTGTACTGTAACAGACTAACTTGGCTATTTCACTGAAACCATCTACTAGAAGACACTCTATTTTGAGGGTGAAGATTGTACAGCCCCCCCCCCCAGATGTTGTTGAACTGCAGTTTCCAACAGTCCTAGCCAGCTGTTGAAGATTGCTGGAAGTTGCAATCCAGAAACATCTGGAGGGCCATACAAATCCCACTTGTGGCCTATGTAAAGTGCAGTTCAGTCCAAATTTGGTTTAGAGATACAAAATCATAACAAGGGAAAGCACTGGCCATGAAATTGCTCATCAGTATCAGTTCTCACCTGGATGACATTTATGCACACAGGTCCTCTGGTCACACTCATCTCAACCATGCTGTTGTATAGAAATAGTTCTAGTATAGAAATAATTTCAGATTTTTGTATCTATATGTATAAATTTTAATACATACAAATTTTAATACAGTTACTGTATGTGCTCTCTTTTGTATTCTTTTTGGTACCTTATTAAAACACTAAAAGTTTAGTTTTGGATCAGTAGCTTTGCAGCAACGCTTCTCCTAGAAGCTTACAGTGCTTCTCTTTGGTAACTGTGCCGAGTCCTAGGGAAATGTATATGTAGGATTGCAGCATCAAATAGGCGCTTTTCATTAGTGTCAAGCTAACACCCACCTAGTTTAGAAGGAATTCTCTGCAACATCAGCCAAAGGAAAGATCATAATTTCCATCCCCTGAAATTGTTGCGGTGTCAGTTATACCCATCAGTTGGGAAAATGGAATAGAGAATTATGCTTTTAGGTGGGTGAAAGAAGATTAGAGGAACAGCATAGTGGCAGGTCGTTTATGTAGTTTAAATACAGAGCTGTGTTAATTTAAAAGGGGGGGGGGGGGTTAGAGAGAACAGGCTTGGTTTTTGAACTGCTACACCAACACTAACTTACGTTAATCTAAATGCATTTGGATTTACAGGCTACAGGGCCACATTATCAGAAGCTGACATATACTGAATGTAAGAGTGGTTAATTTTAAACAGATATTTGGTATTAGGAAAGGAATGTTTCTGCTTAGGCTGTAACTGAGTAATTGGCAAGGGATTAGTTTTTGAGGTGTTCTCTGAAAGTTTTGCCCCTCACCCAATGAAAACCATAAACCCGTCCTTTGGGTGCCAGGACTTGCATGGCTCAAATGCCTTTTTTAAAGAGAGATTTAAAATGTGATATTCTCAAAGAGAAGAAAAGTGTGGGATAGTACAGATCTTAGCATGTTGCTCCTATTCAGGGCTAGGGAAAGTTAGTGTTTTGGGGAGGATTGCAATTCCCAAAATCACCCAGCATGTATGACCATTGGGATTCTGGAGGTTGTAGTCTAAAAATTACCCCCCCCCTCTGATTTTGTCTCTCTTCCTTCAGCTGCTTTATCACAATCCTTTTAGTTTTGCCTACTTAGCAGCTGGAAGGCTCTGAATCAGAACACAGAGCCCTTAGGCTTAAGTGGGACACACTGTTGCCTGTCCCCCTGGCTTCAGTCCTAACTGCCTGCAGTTATTTATCATTTCCCATAAGGTCTCAGATCAGTATAGTCAACCCTTCATATGTATGGACTTATACATGGATTCAACCATCAATGATTTGAAAATATCTATCCATCCATCCATCCATCCATCCATCCATCCATCCATCCATCCATCCATCCATCTATCATCTATCATCTATCTATCTATCTAAATTCCAAAAAGAAAACCTTGATTTTGTCATTTTATATAAGGGGTGCTATTTTACTATGCTACTGTATTTAATGGGACTTTAGAATCCACTCATATTGGTATTCATGGGAACTTCTGGACTCAGACTACAGTCCACTGCACACACCAATGGCCCACAAAGTTGTCATTGTCTCAGCCATCCATGTGGACAAATTTGGATTTTGGAATATTTTGGATTTCACATTTCTGGATAAGAGAGACTCAACCTGTATTTACAAATTCCAATCCATAAGTAGAGCTATGGATAGATATAATGGTGACACACTGCTTGCATTAATATATGCATTCTCACAACTGCATATATAACAAAAGACATTTCCTCAGAGATGGTTTTGACTCCAAGGAAACTGGCTTTTTATAAACTGTTATTGCTTTGATGCAGCTATACTAACAAACCAGCTACTTGAACGACCTGTAATGTCTTTGAAGCTTTATGGCTTTGAAGTTTTCCGTTGCCTTCCCCTGAGGCTGAGAGAATGTGGGATTTCTCAGTGGGTCAGCTATGAAACCCAGGGTCAATCAGTGGGTTTCATAGCTGAGCCCAGATTCGAACCTTGGTCTTCAGAGTCATAGTCCAACACTCAAACCATTATGCCAGGCTGACACTAATAGTGCTTAGATTTCTGTTAGTTTTTATATATTCTGTCAATGCATCTGAAAAAGTGGATTGATATCAGTGATGGTTCATGCTAAAATATATCAGTAAGGGCCCAAACAGACAGGCCAAAATAAAGTTGCTTTGGGTCACTTTGGAAGTGTGCTGTTTAAATGATGCATGCATCCCAAGGGGCCAGAAGCTGCTCCAAAGCCATGCGCCAGTGTGAAGGACTGGAGCACAGCTTTGGCGCAGCTTCTGTCCTCTTAAGATGTGTGTGTCATTTAAACAGCATACCTCCAAAATGACTCAAAGCAGCTTTATTTTGGCCTGTTTGTTTGGGCCCTATGTCTCAAAGGTGCTCCTAGATCCCTTCCTCTTTCCCCCTTTTATTTTGAAACAATCTGCCATGACCATCTCTTTAAAAACTTCTACTAAGCTTGTAATTTGTAACACTGACCTCTAGCAAGGGCTGTTTTCTCCATCCTTGACTTCTTCAGGCTCTCTGGACTGCTCTTCTTGGGGTGGGTGGGGGGAAAAGGCTGAATTCCCTTTCCTGCAAGACTCAAGGATTAATAATTCAACCTTGATATAGCTTGTTCCATCAAACTGTTTAGCATTAAAAAATTACCCACATTTGAAAACCAGAAATAGTTTCCTGGCTGCTTCCCCTGGCCCGGGGGGGGGGGGGGAGTTGGTTGTCCTTGTGTCCCAGGCCAGGGATGTAGCTCTAGGCAGGAAAGTGATAGCATTGTTTCCTAAACACTCCTCATTTCTTGTATTGCTGGGAATGGAACACCGGAAATTGTTCAGACCCAGAAGTCTTATATTTAATGTGTTTGCATTCCTTTGGCTGCATCTGCACTGTAAAAATAATGCAGTTTGATATGGCATTAATTGTCATGGCTCAGTGTTATGGAATCCTGGGATTTATACTTTGGTGTGGCGCCAGAGAGAAGGCTACATATCTCACCAAACTACAAACCCAGAATTCCATAGAACTGAGCCAGGGCAGTTAAAGTGGTGTCAACCTGGATTATTTCCACAGTGCTGATGTAGCTTGTTAACTTTCTCTGTTCCTTTTCTTTGGCTATCTACTGTTAACATGCTCAAAAGGTAAAGGTAGTCCCTGGACATGAATGTCTAGTTGTAACCAACTGTAGGGGGTGTTGCTCATCCCTGTTTCTAAGCCAAAGATCCAGCGTTGTCCAAGCACCGCTCTGATGGTCATGTGGCCAGCACGACTTCACCGAATGCTGTTACCTTCCCACTGAAGTGGTACCTATTCATCTACTTGTATTTGCATGCTTTTGAATTGCTAGCTTGGCAGAAGCTAGAACTAGTGACAGGAGCTCACCCCATCATGCAGCACTTGGGCTTCAAACTGCCAATCTTTTGATCCTCCAATCAGCAGAATTGGCATCTTAACCAATAAGCCACTGCATCTCAACTGAAGTTCAAAGTTCCTGCAATTCTGGACATTAGTAAATTGAAGGAAAAATTCATTTTGGATTCATATTTGTGGGAGAAAATGATTTCATTTTGCTCCCCATGTAGCTACATCCCTGTCAAGCACTTAATGTTGCTCACCCCTGAATTATCTGCATGTGAGGCTGCAATTACTGTCCATACAGTTCTCCAGGGGTTGAATTAACGGATATGCTACTGCTTGGTTGGACCAACCTTTCAGGCAGGGGACCTTTGAAATTCTAGTTTACAAACGTAACATTTCAGGCTTTGGGAATGACTTCAGGTAAGTGACGATTTTGAGGGTCAGGCTTCCCTAGTTGAAGACTCCTGTGACATGCAATGAAAAACAAGCTTGGTCTGTCTGAAATTCAAAACACAAAGCAGGCAATGGTGGGGGAGGTAGTGAGTGTGGTTTCCAAAGGTTGACCTCTCAGCTGCTTTCACTGGTGTTACTTTGGGGAATGACAAAGCGCATGCAATGCTGACAGTGATCTATACAGTGAAGCGATAAATCCAGACTTGTTATGGCTCCGGGAATTACATTTTTCATTCAATTACCTGGCAGAGAAGCTACTGAGGCATCTGCCTGCTGAAATCATTTCCAGCAAATTGTTGTCGGTGTGTTCTCCTGAATAATGATGGTGAGATCTCTTATCCTTTGGAAATAGTGTGCTATATGATCAACAACAACCCTTTTGTAATAGGAAACCTCCAAAGGGTGTGTGTGTGTGTGTGTTTTATGCAAATTCTCTGTGGTAGACATCAGCAAAGAGCAGTTTCTGAGCAAAGCCTAGCAACCCTGTATTTTGACAACCTTGCATGTGTGTACATGCCTTCATGTTACCTATTGATTTATGGCAACCCCATAAATTTTATAGGATTTTCCTTGGGCAAAGAATACTCAGAGATACTTTTGCCAGTTCCTTCCTTTGAAATATAGCCTAAAGCAGCTTGTATTTGTTGGCAATCTCTCATCCAAGTACTAAACAGGGCTGACCCTGCTTAGTTTCCAAGATCAGACAGGATCTGATGTGAAAAAGCATGGGGGAAAGATGTGGCTGTAGAGATTCTCCTGCAATTTATTTTGTCAGGAAGGCTTAGCCCACCTTCTTAATAG